>NW_009954232.1:476750-537317 GCF_000747805.2 Chaetura pelagica | reverse complement strand
AAGGATGAAATGGCCACAGAAAATAATCTAAGAGGCAGCTGTGGGATTATTCAGTTTAAATTAAATATTATGAAAAGGTAAAAATAATTTGGATTGATCTGGTCAATGGAGAGTAATAGCAACATTTTCTGTCAAGGTAGGGGCAACCATCTGTTGGAAATAACAGAGGAAAAGAAAGAGTATATATGCACGCCCTGGTGAAATGATGGAAACCCTCAGCTCACTGCTGGGTCTTCTCCTGATCAGATTCACTGCATCTATGTTGAATCCTGAAGCTTTCTCTTGGACCCCACCATTGGTTCCTTCCCTTGTTTGTTATCAGCTAGAAGGTGTAGTTCACTCCAGGGTCTGCTTCTCATGTACAGGTTGGGAGAGCTTAAACACATTTCATTCCCTTTGCCCTGCAAAGCCATCCAGTCCTGTTTCAACAAACCCAGTTCCTCTCATATATCCTACAGGTCCAGACATTGCCCTTGGTCTGATGTTACTATGTCATACTGCTATTCAGTTTCCTTTTATTTTGGACATCTTAACTGGAAAGCTGCAAGAGATTCAGCACTAATTCTTAGGGCCACACGAGTATCATACAGGCACCACAGGGACCCAGAACTAGTACTATGCAGTTTGGACATGGTGAGTGCTCACTGGAAAAGGAACTGCATGTCCCAAGCAGTGTGGGCATGAATAGTTCTGCAGCATTTGTGGTGGTGTTTTCTGCTGTTACCTGTAGTTGGTGCTTCAAACAAGGTAGACATAGCCCAAGTCTGTCAAAGGGTAATTCTGAAATTGGTTAGATGCAGGACTGTGAAAAGTAAATAGTCTTAGGATGTACCTAGTGAAGTGTCTTCAAGAGAGAAGGCAATGTGAATGCCATTTGGTAAAACCCTACTGAGATCTCATCTGAAGTACTGATAAAATTCTGCTCAGTTAGCTACAATAGAACTGAAATTAAGTAGAAGCAATTGGAAAGAAAAGTTCCCTGGATGATCAAGGAACTGGAGATCCCAACACGGTTTTATTAGTCTTGCAAAAAGTAGGATGTAAAAGGATGCAATTGCTTTAATTACATCAGGAAAATGGACATAAGAGATTGAGAAGAATAGTCTGAACTCAAGGGCACTGTTGATGCAAAATAAATTAGTACTGATGAGTAAACATGAATGAATAAATTTAGGCTAAAATATAAAGAAATATTGCAACCCTTAGGAGAGAGAGCTTGTGAAAATCTCATGTGTGAGCTGTAGAAACAAGACACCTAGTTTTTCAGATGGAGCTTGCTGAGTGTAGGAAAGCAATTATATGTATTTCTCATTTAGGATACCACAGGGCTGATGATCCAAAGATCTTTGCATGACTATCTATTTCATCTGTCCCAAATATTGTAGAAAACTTGCTCATATAAAGCATTCCAGTGTTATAGTTTGTTAGATGCGCTTTTAGAATTTAAGAAATTAAACATTTTTAATTCTTGAAATAATACATTAATTTTACATTGAACAAAGTACTTATGTGATTTCAATATCTAGCAGCATCAAATAGAGGGTACAATTCAGATACCTGTATCTTAAAGGAGAAATTGGACACATACATTCAGAAATACCTCCCAGACTTACATATGTACTGGGTAGTATCATGTAAATATTGTTTCACACAATTTGAACTTTGCAAATTTTGAAAATTTAGCCTTTAATATGTGGAGGTTTTGAGTGTGGTAGCTACTGCCTGGTGTTTTTTTGTAAGGTATTTTTTTTGTTTTACTTCATTTCTGATTTGCAGTGAGGCTTGTTCTGGCAATGACAGGAGGGACAAATTGTTCATAGATCTTGTGTGCCACTCCTGATACAGTATATTTTCAGTACTGTGGTTCTCATGTGCAGTGTTAGAAGTAGTTGAATGAAGAGACAGAACGCCAATATCTTGGTAAATAATGGACTTATTTTTCTTGCTGATAGTCTGGTCTTTCTGGAGCTCCCTCCCAGAATCCCAGGCCCTAATGAGACTGGCCTCCACAATCCATTAATGGGGTTGTGTTGTGACTAGCTGTATTTTTTTTCATGGATGGACTTAGTGTTGGGGAAATTTAAGAAATTGAAGTGAAAAGTCTGAGGTTGGTTATATTGCCCTGGAATTCACTGCAACGTTCACTTTTAACATTATCTTATAATACTCTATGCCTTTACATTTTTCCTTTAAAAAACAAAAGTTATATTTATGGCTGTGTGGTAAACTCATTTGATGGTGAAATCAATTCAAGAATTATTCTGAATCTTCAAATAGACTCTACGAGTCACTACAGACATTCACAATACTGGTTTCATATCAGTTTTATGTTTACAGGAATAATGCACATGCAAACTATATGTTTAAATGTACTTTAAATGTATTGCTGTAGCAAACATAATCAGAAATTACTTTCATTGAGAAGGATTAGATAGAAATCTATCCATAAATCCCCTTTAATACCTGGGGGGGGGGGAAATAAATAAATAAATAAATAAATAAATTTAATTATTTTCCTAGTTAGGCAGTCAGCTAGGCTTTTAACCAGTGTTTAAGAACACCAACAGTTCCCCTTTGTGTAGCCAGTGCCTGCTATTATATTTAACCTAAATTGCAGCCACAATTGAGGTAGCTGTGTTCAGCCATTTGTTATTCACAGCTTATTAGAGTGGGAGTTAAAGACAGATTGCTGCAGTTTTCCATTTTTCATGGCAGTTAGGCAAAAATAATTCCTAGTGTAGCCAACAGAGTCCCACTATGGGAGGTGCCATCACCTTGTAAATTGTGGGTCCTGTAACCAGGCAGACCTTTAATTTCATCGTAGCTTGGGAAATTCTCCATCAGCTGAAGAGGCAGCAGCACCCACATGTCCACACACTGCTTATCATCTTGGATAACATCTCCAGTGATGACTGTAAACCTTTGTTGCCCCAGAGAAGCATGAATAGAAAAAGCTCTGGGCAGAGCCCATCCTTGACTAAGCACTGCTGGCTTCCATTGTATTTTGTGGGTGGGAAGTGCTTTTCCCCCAGGCACCATCTTAATGAACTTTATAACAAATTAGTGTCTTGAGCAGAATTGTGTTCCTCCTGCAGCAGACAGCTAATAAACCTTCCTGTATTATTAGACTTGGAAAGTTTCAATTTGTGAATTAGGAAATAATTAATACTTCCAGAAACTATTTTCCCAGACTTATTTTAGTAGCTCAGTTTTTGCACTAACTGGACAATATAATTGAAAATTCATATAAAAGTAGTTTTTTAAATAAAAAAATGCAAAGGGTCAAAACCAATACCATATATGTGAATACAGAATAGTAACATTTTTCTAATAATATATTCTAATCAATCACATAAATTCCTTAAAAGTATGATTTTGATTTACCTCTGTTTATTGGAGAAAACTAGTTCAACAGTTCCTGAGTAATTCTCAGGGACATTAAGGTGTCTAAACAGCTTTGAAGTTTTGGAAATAAATGCCGTAGCTTAAATGTGCAAGGAACTGAACAGACTAAATTTTGACCATGTTTGCCTCCATTTTACTCTTGCCATGTCTAAAATGAGGCTGCTCACGTGTATAAAGTAAAGCCTGTACCTAGATTATAATCTTACCTGATCAGGATCAGAATCTTGAATTTTTACTTGAAGATAAATGCTTTTATTGTCCTACCTCATTAATACTGAAGACAAAATTTTTGCTTTGATTTCAGAAGGAATAATTGAATGCAAATATTCCTCATGACTCAAAATAATTTATACTTTAAAAAATATTAATTCAAGTCTGTATCTGGGACGAACTCAGTGATTTTTTTTTTGTGGATTTTGAATGGATAGAGAAATCAACAACTATCTGTATTTGCAAGTGAAAAGAGAATCCCTTGAGCTTGTCTACAGAACCTGCTCCTACACACAAAGTCTTTGCTCCAAGTCAGAGGGTGTTCTGCATGGGAAGATAATGAAGGTGCCAGCTGGGCTGGATGGAACTGAATAATTAAAGAAGCTCATAATTTATGTTGGCATTAAATGCTGGAGGATATGGTCCTGCTGCAGGAAAAGGACTGGCTCTCATGTATCTGAGGCGTTTTTCATAAAATTATTAAGCATGAATATTGAATGCATAATTAAGTTTTCTTGAAGGTATGTTAGTAGATTAGAGGTATATATGCAATAACATCTAGTTTCTCAGACTACCTATACTTGGACTGAGCAGTTGTGTCACTGTGATTGTATTTCTGCATCTCTAGTTGCTATTTTTCTAGAATAAATGTATTTTAGAAAATGGAAAATTGCAGCTACTCTCTGCATGCACCATATCTTTTTTTTTTTTTTCTTCTTTCTCCTAATTTTATTCCTTTTACATATTTCCTTTCCCCCTTTAATTTAATGGGAACCATACACAGAAACCAGGCAGATAAATGTATTGAAACCCTGCTAGCATTTAATCTCTTTTTAGATAAATGCAAATATTGCTGTTGATGGTACTGGAGCCTTGTCCAGCAGTCATCTGAAGAACTTGCTCATTCATTTTTCACAGTGTGTCCATTACTATCAGTCGCTGTGATCCAGAATATTCGTTCTTGACGAAAACAGTAGAATTAAGCCACCGGGCTTCAGAAAATTGCTTTCATATTCAAGCAGTGCTACACATATACAGACACCTTGTTGATGATTTTCCTGCCCTGAACAAAATATATTGCTGCTGCCACAAACCTGTCTTTTGGCACTTTGTCACTTACAAGTGATGATAAAATTGCAACAAAGAGACTTCTTTTTAATCTTATAGGTCATCGTTTGTACTCTGGACAGTTCTCCCTTTGTCCTCTCATTTAGTTTAGATAAGGTGGAGAAATCCTTTTTGTTGCTGTTAAACTTCTCTTAAAAATACAAAATCTAAAACGTCAGCCTCAATGTACCCTCAAATTATTAACATGATGATTTTTACTCTTCATGTTTTTCATTTAGATCTAAAACTTTGTGTGCATTTTAAATATGTATTTTTAGGCAGCTGAATTCCAGGCAGCCTTTGTGATGTTTAGATTTGCATCATACCGTAAACCTTAAGAGAGATATTTAATCCCTTGGATTTTGTGAGAACCCCAGGATCATATAATAATTGCATTAGTGAAATTCTGACCCTTATTATATCCATTTGTTACTGCTTAACAAAATTTTTTTAACTTCAGTTATCTGGTCCAGGAATTCAAAGTCGCAGAAAACTTGTGACAGAAAGACAGAAATTCTGAATAAGTCAATATGTGTGTTGAACACTTTCAAGAGAGACTTTCACACCATTTGCACAAGCAATTTATCTGGCTACATTTTTAAACTATCTTTTTTCTACATTTGTTGAGAGATTTTTTTTTTCTCATCTTTATCAGCTTCTTTTTCACCTTTATACCTCAATGAAATCCCAAACCTCTCTGTGACCTAAAAAGTCTGCTGCCATGGGGTTTGGGTGCAGCAAATGCAGTATTTGGTCTCCTGTCTGCTCTCTTTCAGTCTGAGTTCCCGAGTTGAATGTATGGAATGAGCAAAGGAGAAAAGAAGGGTCCTGAAAAGGGCAGTAGAAGAAGACACTCTTGCAGTATGCTTTCCTTTGTTCACATTGCACATCAGGCTTCTCTGTTCCTCTTCTGTATGTCTGACAACAAGTGTCCAGGAACAAGACCAGGTAGGATATGAAGTGGAACCAGAACCAGTGTCGTGCCTTATGTGTGGGGGTTAAACATATGTTTTTTAAAAAATAAGGGGCTCTGCAAATACCTAGAATAGATACTCTACCTTTTCTCTCTAATTTTGGTTGCTTGATTACCAAGGCTGTGGAGGTATCACAGATTCTCTAGGATGAAGGAGTTGTCAGCTCCTGTGATCCCCATTTCACACAAGGGCTTGAAGAACATGTCCAAAGGAGGACTGAGACAGACCCAGAAATTCAGAGTTTACAGGTATAAGTGCCACCTCCAGAAGCCTAAGACGTTCATGGTTCCTCCTGTGAGAAAGCCAAGCACTAAGAAATACAGAAATGGACACTTAGGTGCCTAAATAACCATTAAAGGCCAAAATGTCTGTAAGTGCCCAGGGGAAACAAACCTCATCACTCTGGAGGAAGGGGAAGGATCTTTGTGTTCAAACCAATCACGGCTGAGGCTAATAGACAGATTATTCATTTGCCTGGATTGGGCCCCTAGGAACAGAAATGTCCTCAGCCTCCTGCCAGTGTCACCTTCCTTTGTCTCCTGAAATCACTGTGGATTCACCAATGTGAACTGGCAGCAGCAGAATTAGCCACAATGAGCATTCTTGCTTCTTCATGGGACTCTTCACAATGTGGGCTGAACTACAAGACAATGAACCAATGTTGTCTAGTTTAATAACACTGCTTGAAAACCTTCACAATAAATAAAGATGCATGCCTAAATAGCTAAGTTCAGAAAATAATTTTTGCACTAGGTAAACGGCCCTTTTACAGTTAGTAATTATTATTTTTCATTCTTATATTTGCCTTGTTAATATTAATGTTCTACTAGATGTTTATAGAACAAATAGATACTGACACCCTTTCCTCGTTCAGGATCTATGCTATAGTAATCGTCAAAACTAGTAGCCTCAAGAAGAACAGAAAAAGATTTCTATGTATCCTGAATAACTGCAATAGTTAAGAGTACTAATGCAGAAGTGTCCAACCGGAATTATTAGGCCTGAGATATTTAGACTGAAGAGATAAAACGCGATTTCTCAAAAAAAAAAAAAAATATATATTTTTGTTCAACATTATTTCTCAGTATAATATTGCACCACAAGTAATTATATAAGTGATGGGACAATTCTTTTAAGACAAGTTTTCTCTCAAACTCTTTTATTCCGTGAGTCACCTCTTCCTGACCTTATGCTGGTCACATAAGATCTTGCAAGGATATAATAAAGATGTATGTGCTTCCATGTCAAAAAGAAATAAAAAAAGGCAGGAGGATTTCCTCAACTAGAGACTATAAAATAGAAGCACAAAATTATGGGAAAAAAATAAATCACAAAATGATGAAAAGCATGAACAGTTTTAAGACTCTGATGGATGGAATTTTCTCAAAATTTTAGTAGGCTTTCAAAGAGTTAGGGCATTTCATAGCAACCACTGGTGGTTTCTGAAATCATGTTTTAAGGCGGCATTTATACCAGGGGCTTGATTCTGAACTTGGATACAAGCTATTTTACCTTGCATGTGCAATAAAATGAGTCACACTCTTGCTGTGCTCGGGCAGGGCTGCCTGTCTGCCCGTGGCAGGCTCAGCAACAGGGCCACATGCCCATGCTCTGGTGTTGGGTCCCGGTTAAACTGTCACACACAGACCTGCTGTGCAAAAAAAGGGACTACTCACAGTAGATGTCCTGATTCAAATGGTATCTTGAATGAAACACCTAATTAACCTGTAGTCTAGTTTAAAAAGCTCCTGGATGAGACCCCTTACAGTCAAAGGCAGGAGGACTTGTGCTGAACCCCCACAGGTGGCTGAAGTTGGGGCTTCATCTTGTCCTACATTAGGAACAAGACACACCTGTCTCCAACAGGTATAACTGGGATAAGCGTGAGCATAGCATGAGAGTGGTAAAGGGTACAAACAGACAGAAATGATAACAAAATTGTGTTGTGCCAAAAATTCCCCTTGGGTTTATAAACCTTTTTTTTTAAATCAGCAAGTAATTCAGGATTTAGCAGCAGTTTTGCCAGCTCTGGCATTTGGCTTGTACATGGCTGTTAATGTTTTTTTCAGTTTTACTTCTTTCTGCAGCAACCCTTTAGTATTTCATAATCTCTTGTTCACTTTTGGGTGTGGTGTTTGGTTTGGTTTGTTTAGCTCAGTGAAGCAAATCTTCTCTATTATAGTCCTGCATCTCAGCACTTGGGAGCCTTGTGGTAACCCTGGCAACCTGGTCAGCAGGGTGGGCCACAGCCTCAGCACCTCTGCCTGAACCCAGCAGAGCCCTTTTCCCTGCCGCGACACCAGCACCAGCAACACCAGCATCAGCAACACAGCACCAGCAGCACCAGCAGCACCAACACCAGCACCAGCAGCACCAGCACCAGTAATACCACCACCAGCTCCAGCAATACCAGCAGCACTAGCACCAGCAGCATCAGCACCAGCAGCATCAGCACCAGCAATACCAGCAGCATCAGCACCAGCAATACCAGCAGCATCAGCACCAGTAATACCAGCAGCACGAGCATCAGCACCAGCAATACCAGCACCACCAGCACCAGCACCAGCAATACCAGCAACACCAGCACCAGCAGCAGCATCAGCACCAGCAATACCAGCACGAGCATCAGCACCAGCAATATCAGCACCAGCACCTGCAATACCAGCAGTACCAGCATCAGCATCAGCACCAGCAGCACTAGGGTTTATAAACCCAGCACCAGCAACACCAGCACCAGCAACACCAGTACCAGCACCAGCATCACCAGCATCAGCAGCATCAGCAACCCCAGCACCACCAGGACCAGCAGCACCAGCACCGCCCCTGGGGCCGGTCCACATCACTGTTGCTGAAATGTCACCAGGCTTTTGGCGCTGGGGCTGCAAGGCTGATTCCTGCATGCAGTTACTTAGTTTTGCATCATTGCATAAACTCCTTTTTAAAATTTATTTTGATTTAGCCTATAATGTCATTTTTGAGAAGACGTTAAGGTACTACCGTGTAGTTCCTCACCAAGATAGGTTTGGGCTGAGTCCAAACGGGCTTTGTCAGCTCTTGAGATTTTGTCATTATTGTTCATACTAGGAACTATACAGCAAACTTTAAAAAAATATTTTTAATCCACTAACTGAGTAAATCATTCTGTATTTGCTACAGAAAAAAAGGCTTTTTAAAAGAAAGTATTTTCTATCCTTTATATAGGGTTCTCAAGCATTCACTCTGTTATCATAATCCATAACCTATTAACATAATCTATATTGCATTCTCCAGTATCATCTATTAAATTATACATCCACAAGGACATGTGAAATTAGTATGCACCATACAAACCTTCTCTGATTTTTTTCACAGCTATTTCACAGGACTCTTTCTTCCCACTTTGCATAAGCATACTTAAAAAAACATTATTAGGAAGGAAATTTTGGACTGCTAAACATAAAATATGGGTTGTACATCTCTTGAAGGATATTGACAGTTGTGGCTTCATGAGAGTATACTCTACACTGTTAAAATTCCTTCAAACTGAACTACTGTACATTTTTGAATCATAAATTCTCACTGCAGTCCTCTGGTTCAGGCAATCCTGCTAAGTGTTCCACGCCTTCTCTCCAATGTTTCCAGTTTATAGGTTGCTTCAGTTTTGCTGCTTTCCAGGGTGCTAACTTCAGTATGTTCATGTTTCTGAGAGCCAATATAGTTACCTTTTTCTCTAGATATGGTATTTCTCAAAATAATTCTTCCTAGAAGTTTCCAAAGACAACTGAGCATTCAGAAGAATAAATACTGTTTGGAGAATGTCTTAAACTTTTGAAACAGATCACTATATTTTTATGTGTATTAGCGACGTAGTTTACCCTTAATTAAAATCCCAGGGGATGAAACTTTACTTTTACTTTTACTTTTACTCTTCAAAATTCAGCAGGTGAAATACATTGATTTGCAGATATTAGTTTAACCAAGCCAAGAACTTGCTTGAGTACTTGGGTCTTCTGTGACAACTGAATTGAAATTGATTTATGACATAAGATTAATGGAAGGAAAAGAGTTGGAGCTCAGTTTATTTGGGCACGTGGAACATGCAAGCCTGGCATGCTTTCTCATTCTTGTAGATATTTTACAATTTATCACTAATTCATGCCGTACCAAGGGTCAGCAGGCTGCAGTTTAGGCTGCATGCACTGCAGGCCAGCTTGGGCACAATGCCACTGATGGCCTTGAAGGGGCCCTTCCAGGAAGGTCTTCAAAGGACCCTCAGCCATGGACCCCTCCTCAGGTTTATGATTAGGCACTGTCTGAAAAGACAGTGGATGGCTCATGGCCATGTCAGGACATGTGAAGGCCACATCTATTTGAGACTGGGTGTGGATTGTATTTTTACATATAAGAGTGCTTCAGTTTTGTGTGTACTGCTAGGCAAGTTCCTTGATATTGTTATTGATATTGATACTGCACACAGACCTATTTGGGGACTGATGAGAAAATTGTGGAATGATTTCTGTTCCAAGATAGGCAACAGCAGCCAAGTAGAGTTAGTTCACATGAAGGCAGAGGCCCAGAACATGTTAATTTTATTAGTCAGTACCTGGAGGTCCTCATATCTACCATAAACACTCTTTTCCAGCTATGAAAATGACTGCTGGATAATTGTAAACTGAGATGACTTCACTGGATAACCTGTGGATTTAGCAAGATAGGTAAATAAACCGAGCACTTCCAACAACTGCTCTCTGTAATCCTTTTTGTCAGCCTTTGTCCTAATGTTAACAGTAGCCCTTAAGAGCAGTTTAGACACCTGTCCCCTGGTCAACATAAAACATAACTGTTTTTCGATTTCACATCAATTGTTTGAAGTTTTATACAGTAATAATAATTTAAAAGTTGGTTCCTGGTGTCTGTGGCATGAATTGAATTCCAGTTCTTGTCCTGAGAGCCTGTTCTTTCATAATGATGTAATAAAAGTAACAATTTATCATTACGTTTTGTAAATCTAATCAGAGCCCTTACTACTGCTAATCATCATCCAGGCAGTTAATGAGAATGAAAATAATAGCAAGACTTGCTCTACTGCAATTGATTTTAACAACAAGCTGTAAAATTAGTGTTTCTGTGACTCTGACCCCAAGTCAGTCCTAACCCTGAACTGCAGAACAGCCTGCAAGTCCTCTGACACAAGCACAAAGCATAAACTCTTTGTTTTCCCCTGAGCATCATCCTTCATACTAGCTCTGTGGATCTTGAGGGAGCATTTCAGCTTCTTCTTGTATAATCTTAGCTCCCACCTCAAGGCGAGCTGTAGCAGTTCCATCTTTACTATTAAAATACGATGCAGATCAAAGCAGTCTCAGGCACTGAGTGTCATGCTTTATTCAGACTGCTTTTAAAATACTGGGGGCTTTCTGTGTTTTATTCAGCCCTAGGCCCTACTTCTCAAATATTGTACAATGAGAGGCTCAGATGGGGCTTTGCTTCATTCACACTGTTCAAGAGCTCTGAGCATATATAGTCAATGCATACTTATGTGATCTTAGGTGATGTTACTTGTAGTACCATCCTAGAGACAATGGTAGGATTACAGATAAACGTAATTAGGGAATGATTAAACTGTAAAATGCCTCACAGTTAGAAATTCTTGGAAACAACACACTGACATGGGGTTTGCACTCCAAATATTAAAAACATTCTGGAATTATAAACATGATAATGATGATACCTAATAATATTCTTATTGCAGTCTGATGTTCATAATGAGGAGAGCAATCTTTGAAGGCCATTGTGCTGACAATCAGTGGATATGCAACTGCAATGGGATGTGCATGGCTGTAGTTAGCTCTATACTCACCAGCTCCTTAGTAGTATAAACAAAATGGCACAGAGCTCGGGAGGTTTAACCTAAATATAAGAAAATATTTATTTACTCTGAGGGTAACAGAGCTGCCCAGGGAGGTGGTGGAAACTCCCTCCCTGGATACATTAAAACCCTGCCTGGATGTGTTCCTGTGTTATCTGCTCTGAGTGATCCTGCTCTAGCAGGGTTGTTGGACTAGGTGATCTCCAGAGGTCCCTTCCAACCCCTACCATTCTGTGATTCTTTGTGTGTGAAACCAAATAAAGCACAAATAAGAGCAGGCGATCATTTACTGAGTGTGTTTCATTTAGATAAAAATCACGTGACTTTACCGACAGTAATATTGAAGTGCTTGGGCTAGACCATTTTGTGTTTCACTGCTCCGGTGCATTTGTTTTCCTTGCCAGGCTTTGAAGCACAGACTTTGTTCCAGGTCAAATAGTTTAAGCCTGGCTGAAATGTGCAGCTTTCCTACCATTCCTTGTCTCTTGGATATTTAGCTTTTCAGGGAACCTGCAAATTTCAACATTTCAATATGAGAATAGGAAAGTTCATCTGAACAGTATTATTCCTGTAAAACAGTAGTATTACTGATTTCTATAATAGATTTAGTTTTTTCCTGACAAAGATGACAGACTTTGTGTCTTCACTGGAGTGAACTTCACTGGAGTATCAGGATGCTTTGGTAGTAAGAGAGAAACTCCACGTAGTAGCCTATTTATGTATAGTTTCTTTATCTTCTTAATAATTTCTTGAAAACTTGCTGACATGTTTGTCATTCAGGGCATAATATACCACCTGTAGCTTCCTAGTTTCTACAGACAGCAAGGTGGGGAGATCCATTATACTGGTACATCTCAAAGTCTTTCAAAACAGCAGTGCAAAACACACTGTTCTAGATACATCTGTTGTCTCATTGTAAAAACCTGCAGCACAGTCAGCCATGGGAAAAAAAAATGGCACAACTCTTAGATCCTGTGCACATCAATGCTTGGGGAGTTAGTCATGAGGTGATACTTCTGGAACACAAACTGTGATAGACAGTCACTGCTTTTTTTTAAGCATTAGGGAATAACTTGGGAGGGAAAATACAAATATCCACTGTCTTGGGGTGCCAGAAGGCATGAAAAATCACCACCCAATAAATCTTATTTGATTAAAAAATGACTTTGTGGCACCTCTAGGACTGAATACACAAGATTACCTGATTTATGGGAGTTATGAAGTTACATGGTGCCACTTGAGAAGCCCAAGGCAGGAAGCTATGCAGGTGGAAGGATAAATAGTGATTGTATTTGATTTTCAATACTGAGATAGAAAGGAAGAAAAGTTCCACCAAGCCTCAATCACTCTTTGAGACCCTGTTCTTAAAATACCTTTCTACCTGACAAAATGACATTTGGGCAGTTTCCGGTACCACATCAGAGTGGTCCTTTACTGAAAAAGAGTAATAGCCAAAAACTAAATGCTTACTGGGCATGCTGATTTTCAAGCAGGCAAGTTAAGGGCAGTTTTCTTCTGCAAGATTGGGATGTTTAGGTCCTGATGTCAGTAGAGGAGAATTATCTCAGCCCATGATTGGGCAGCTAGACAAGGGAAGAATTAGTTTCTAGATTTTGAATGTTTGTATGTGTGATTGGTGAAGAACTTTTGCAGATTTGGTCAAATCTTGCTTACATTACTCTTGAAAATAGCTCTAGTATCTAATTAATGGAATAACAGAGAAATGGAGGTCAATGCAAGTAACATGCTTATCCATGCAAAAGAGTTACCACTTTTCATATTTCCTGTTTGTCCATTGGAACCATTTCCCCACTTTCTTAAAGACAGCACTAGCAAAAAGCAGCAAGTTCATGTGTCGGAGATGGTCTAGGTGTAGGTGTTGCTGAAGCAGGGAATGGAGTTGAGGATTTCTGAAGGTGTTGTTTTCAGTGGTCACTAGAAAGCATTGAAAGTACAGCTTGTTTCTGCTGAATCTATCAGGATTCTGTTGAATCTATCAGTGTTTTTACAAACCAGGATTTATGCCTGGTCAATCAAACTAATTGAGAGAACAACTGTGTAAGGATTAAGGCTTACTTACTGAAAAAACCCCAAACAAACAGCATAGTCTTCCGCTTGAACTTAGGCAAACAAGCTGTTTTGTAGGAGATGCTGAGTGCCTGAAGCTTTCCCTGACTCCAGTGGGAAAGCCGGGAACTAAGAAGTAAGGGAAAACCCAATCAGTTTTGTTTAGATTTCTAGCTTTAGGCAACAGGATCTATTATTTTCCTTTCTCCATTTTCCTACCTCCCCGAACTGAAATTGTTTAAGAGTCTTTGATTGAAAATGTGATTCATTTAGGCAAAGCTAATGATAATACCTGTACTACAGGTGCTTTCTCATCAATTTCAATTACCTGGGAAACTCCGATTCTTTTTTAGACATAATTTGCAGATATCATAATTTCCTTCAAAACTTTCCTTCCCTCCTTCTCTTCCTCCCTCCCTCCTTGCATCCCTCATACTGTTCTTTCCCACTTCTGCCTCTCTGCTTTCCTTTCTGATTTCCATCTTTTTCAAGAAAAATACTTCATTTACTTTTGAGAGCAACAATAGGAATCAGGAAATCATTGCCCAAAAATTAAAAAGCTGCTTCTATTTTTGCAATGTAGTCCTTTGGTAAGAACTTCACATGTAAATCAAGGTCTACCACAGTCTCTGCCCCTCCTCCCAGATGATTGACTGGCCTTATACTGTCTGGTGCTGTTGCTACTGAGAAGAATTTTCCTTGCAATAGTTCCCTCCCGCGGTGGGGCACCTGCTTGAGAGCAAATGGAAGAATAAAAACTTATTGAGAAATTAGTGCCTCCAGCACTGTAACTCATGTGAAATGTAGATTAATGACTGATCAGAGCTAAGATGTGGAAAGAAGACAGAAGCCGTAGAACAGATGAAGTAGGATGTTTAATTTCTCTGTCCTTTCTAAACTCTGAAGCTAAGTCCCCATTTAGGAGAAAACCTGATTTCAACACTTCTTTGGCAGAATGTGTTCTTTTTTATTGTTGTTGTTGTTGTTTTCCTGTTAGATGTCCACACAAGAGATCACAATTAATACATGAGTTCAACCAGGAAAAAAATCTGGCTGAGAACATAAAATCCTCCTTCTTGTTAAGGAACAGTTTCGGGCCAGTATGATTCTCTGGCAGCACTTGCATTCTTCCAGGTTGCATTAGAAGAATAAGAATATGAAGAAATCACATAAAAAAATAAGATGAATGTTGTAGTTGCAAAATGCAAAGCGAACTTTATTAGGCTTTGTGTTTTCATGTACAACTTCGTGCTAAAAATTTCTGACTTATTCTGGATATGGTGTACACTTAGGTGCACTTAATCTGTTGGCTACTATGTAATTTCTTTTTAAACCAAGTATCCCAAGCAGAATTAAATTTTCCTACTAAGCAGAATTAAATTTTCCTTTAAAAATAAATTAATTTGCTTCAGTTCTCAAAAATACACTTCAGGATCCAGCCCTTGACGAAAAATGGAAAATCTCTGTTATTCCTGCGATTTTATGATCAAATTCAGTACTAAACTTCATTAAGTAATGTTTTGCTTCTATGATTTAATAGACTAGCAACTCTGAAGTGTGCTGTACTTCCAGAATCGGTTCAGAAATCTACTTGTGCATCTCATAAACAATTCTGGCAGGTAAAAGCCAAAGTGTTGCTCCTTCTATGGGCACCTATGTATAATTGTGTAGTGGACTTCCACAGGAACAACATGGCATTATTGAAGATTTGTCTTGAAAGATTTATCTTACTCTGTTAAAACAAGTCATTAGATTTATCTCTTTCGGTATCATAGGTCTTCATTGAGTCAAATAAACCATATTTTGTTTACCACCCTGGAAAGATATAAATGCTAAATACTCTTTAACTTTATTTTATGAGAGTGAATATTATATTCCTCTTTCCAGTGACCTTTTATTGCCTTGTGAATAAAAAAATAATTTACCAGACAGAAATAACAGCCAGAGGAAGGTGGGATTTATGAGCATGCCAACTCCACTAAAACCAAGGGATAAACATAATAGTCTCAGAATAAAAATGGAGAATTATCTAGTGCTGTATTGCCAAAACTTTAAAATAACTTTTCTTCGGAAATTAGAGCTTTACTCATGTCAGCATGGCAGAAGTAAAAGACTACAGGTTCTCTTTTTTCCTTTTTTTATGTTCCTTGTATCCTAATGAATCTAAGAAATAATTAGATATGTTCTATTTCTAAGAAAGGAGAATATGAAAGAATTGTCTATCCAGTCTGTAATACATCATTAAATACATGAGCTGCAGAACATCTCTAAACTCAGCAGATTTTTGTATTAACTTAGCAGTGCTAAGTATTTCTTTGTTTCAAATTATTGCATGAAGTCTACAACTTTGCAAAATAAGGCAAACATCAAGTTTCCATGCTAGAATCTGTTTGCTGTATAGGATGTATAATTCTGAAACCCAGTCTGCTTTGAGAAGTAACTGTAAAGTGGAAACTGTTTTCATGAGATCGACTCTCAGAGCTTTGTTTCACACTACACAGAAAAATTATTTAGGTGACATCATGCTAAATTCCATACTGGAATAAAGAGATAATAGTTCTTCTACACTTTATGAAACAGTTATCTTCTCAAAATATGTGGTTCGTCTATTTCAATAATCTCACTTGGCATTTTAACCCACTACCCATCTATAGTTAAATCTGATTTTTCTTTCATTTGAAATTCTCACTGAAGTTGTGCACATGCACAGATCAGACTCATAAGTACATAGCTGATTTTGTAATTTCAAGTATTTGTTCTTGAAGACTTCTAGGATAAGAAACAGCTTTTTTTTTTTTTAATTATTTTTTTATTTCCCCAGCTTAGTTACATTTCACACTTCTATTCTCTTTCTAGTTGTTATTTAGTAATTTCCAATTCTCTACCCCTCCAATTAGCCTATGGGATCCTTTAGGGAGGGAGAGAAGAGGGAGAAGGCAGAAAGGTGGGGGACAGCAAAGCATCTCTTTGCAGGGTGTCAGTGAACCTGCTCCATCAGAAGCCTTCAAGTTATAGATTGGACATGAGGGGGAAGTGTGAAAGAAAAGGAAGAAACAAACTTGTGAAAATTGGAGGAAGTGAAGTAGTTTCAAGGGACTTAGGAGAACAGGAGAAAGTAGGATAGGATTGGCCTACACTATATCAGGGGAAGGAGCAATGGTCAAGTTCTTTGTTAAATAGGTTTCATGATGACCTACTGTATAAGGGTGAGGAAGCTGCTTCCTCTCAGGGAGTGGGTGGTTGAAAGGGAAGCACATAGCAAAACACTCTTTGGATCTTTCACATTCCCAGTCAGGTTGCACTCTCCACATTCCCATCTGTCTCCTGTGAAAGTCTCTGAGATTTGGCGCAGGGACACTGCATATTGCTACAGTGGGCCGGTCAGGCAGAGACTTTTACCCTTTTTCTCTAAGTTTTTATATTTGTAATAATTTTATTGTTGTTTGGGTTTTTTTCATTATTTCATATTTCAGATAGTTTTTCTTATTACCATCAATTAACTCATTCTTAGCTCTTTCTAGTCTGGAGAAAGTGCTTGGCCATAACTTACTGAGCAGATAAATGGGCAAAATTGCTGAAGTGGGTGGCCTTCATCCCTGATACTTTCAAGGGACCTTGTGGGGACTACCATCGTTATCTCCTTAGTGGAAGACTGAAGTGAAGCAGCAGTTTTGCATGTTACCTACCTCAAAAAACAGGCACATGCACCTCTGAGCACTACATAGAATTTGATAGTTTTTCACCTGCACGAAATAAAAGTCAAAACCTGAAGTGAATTATGATTTGTCTTTTTGTTCATAAGATGAAATGAGTTTTCTACTGGCCTAAGATTTCATAGATTTTTATGTTAAATTAATGACAAAAATATTTGTGAAGAAAATATCTATTTTGCACCTGTAATACAATTTTCTTGCAGCAGCAGCAGCTGTATGTGTTCCATGTAGATGACAGGCTGACAAATGGAAAGATTATATCTGTTCCTTCTTTCATTTGAGAGTCACAAATCTGAAAAACGTGGAATAGATTTTTTTCATGCATCTTACAAGATTTTACAGGAAGATCCAAGATGGCAGAGAGGGCACCTTTCCAGAATATAAATGAAGGGCTGTACGGGTACTCCCAGCAGTCACTCAATGTGATTTGACAGTATCTTTGTCAAATCGATATACAATGAACTAGTGGAGTAAGTGGATATGTCTGATAAAATCAACAATGTCTTGTCCATGCTATTGACATGAATGCTTATTTAATAAAATTGTTGTCAGTTTTCAAGTTTATACTATTGCAAAACCTGCAGAAGCAGTTGTGTCAGCCCTCTGTATAAACTCCTGTTCCACAGAGGTGCAGATCTGCTCAGCTTTGTCTTGGGGTGTGTATATAGTGCTATGCTATTGATAGTAAACACTATTACAATTTATATTCACCCTGCATAGGCAGACAGGAAGCTTTGTCCTTTCTAAGTGGTGATGTGAAGACCAAACAAACTGGACATCAAGTTATTGGTTATCTCAGTTGCTCTTTGTCAAAGGCATTTCACTCTGTTGCCTGGAGCCCCCTGATATGAGGGTAGTAATTACACCATGGGCTCACAGCTCCATGGGATTTTTTTCCTGGTTTTCAATACACTGCTTCCAATGCCAAATTTTCCTCAGACACAGAGCTGCTAAATTCAAGTAAAGTATAGATCCTCTATACATATCTGTGGCAATTCAAAGGCAGTGGATCAAGGTCTGTTTGTGCTGGTGAGCAGCTAACGCCAGAGAAAATGTCACTCTAGACCACACTGCAAAGCATCTTCACTGGACAGTGGTATTAGTAGAAACTGCTATCTCAGATCACCAACACAATTAGATTGTGAAATCCTCACTAAGCCTTAAATGACATAGCCTATGTAATTTTAAGTACCTGTTCTGATGACTGTCTAAACAATTTTGTAAAGATAAATCTATTTTATTCTATATTTTTCTTCTTCATTGTATTCCTATACGTACATCCATACAAGTGAAGGTACTCTTTATTCAATTTGAATATTGAGATTAGAGAAAAAGAGGACACTTTAGTGTAATCTTTTTGTGTGTGAAACATCATATTACAGTAAGGATTTATAGTTTATGGTTACCCTGAGAAAGTCCTTTTATTCCTAGTGTAAAAATGAGAACTAGGTGGTGGCAGGTTCTGTTCTTTAACTGTGTGATGACTTCTTCATCTCTATAACACTATAACCCTATAACTATCTCTGGTAGTATAACAGATGCTGGCTGGAACTTGAGCATGGGTGAGCCAAATTTTATTTTTATGTAATAGCTGAATGTAGCAGGACTGATATGTCTTTCTCTCTCACTAGGACTGCTTCCACAAAGCCAGGCATGTTCCCTTTCTACCCCAAATATCCTGAAATCTGTATCTTTTTTACATCTTCACAGGCAATGAAAATTGCCTTTTGTAGGGGTTCTGCATAAAGATTGACCCCTCACTTCTGAGGCTTTGAGCAGAAGCCAGGGTCTGTGCTTATGTTTTGCACATAGATCAAGCCACAGTATGTTCAAAATCATAAGCCTAGTTTTTTAAATTTGAAATTATAGAACTATAAAATAACTGTTTTAACTTGAATACAGAAGTCCTGCTTTGGTTTAGCTCCCTGTTCTTCCTTAATATACGAAAGAACAGCCTAAAGCAGAGAGGGCAAGCCTGTGCAAGGGGGCTGGTGCCTTCAAATGTGGTGAGTAGGAGGTATGAAGCTCCCCATGTGCCTCCCCTCTGTCTCCTACTCCCTGTGTTCAACATCCATCTCCAGATGGAGTGAAATGGGAAGTAAGCAGAGAGGTTGCTCCATTCCTTCTCCATAGCATGGCTGCCTTCATAGGATGATTCAGGAAATTATCAATTTTCATACATTCCACCCTCTGGCAAGCATCTTCTCCACAGAGCATGCCAGAAGCATTTCTATGTACAGGAGGAAGGAGATAAAATTGTAAATAACATTTAAGAGTTAACTATTTTTGGCTATATTGCATAGACTGAACGTCCTATTTTCTTCTTGAGAAATTTGTTTTGTACGATCTGACTGAGACAAGTCGGGGAGAGAACACAGAAGACATTTCTCCAATTACAAATACCACAGACCAGAGAGCAGCAGCACAAGTGAGATTCAAATATGATGAAAAATGGGAAATCAAAAAGGACAGAGTTACTACCACAGTGACAGGGGCAGAAATTCTACAGGTGCTGCAGCTTCTGTAATGCTGAGCAAACCTGTGCTACAATTTGGTTGTGCCCTATGGCACAAACACCACCCCTACGTTGGGCTGGTGCCACAACAAACTGAGCTGTGACAGACTGGACCTCTGAACAAGGCAGCAGCATTTCCACCCTGACCTAAAAAAAGAAATATTTTTATTCTGCTCTGGGGACAAATGTGCTGAGGAAAGACAGCTATCTGATAGCACACAGTCTCCTACAACCTGGCGTCCCTCTGAAAAGACACTGGTGGGTTGTGGATGGGCTTTACTGCTGGTCCCAAGTTCTCATTGAAAGCATTTTGGGCCATAGCTATTCACCTGTACATGCTTCCAAATTAGTTGTTGCTGTTGCTTTAAATAAATGCACCTCTGCTGGAGATCTCCCCACTCACAGGCTCCATTTGCTCCTGTATGTTATATCCAGTTAAGTGTGGCCTGCCAGGTAGCAACACTAGACCACCATCTGGGCTTGCACCATGCTGCCTCCTCTGTCCCTCGAAAAAAACCTAGGCACACAAACCAGTAAGGAACAGATTTGTTTGAACCTGATCTAAACTGCAGGCAGTGCTTAATTTGTAGTCTAAATATAGCCTCTGAATTGCTTCTTGTACTCCCAGGGTCTTACTTGGGAAGGAAGAATATGGTAGAAATAAAGGACAAGAAGATCTTAGAAAGCTTTTACTCATTCATAATAAATTTTAAGAGAGCACTTCACTATACTTCTGTTGACATAACAGTAAACAGCACTAAGGAATTTCCCTCCTCCACCAAGGGGGATGCAAAGAGAACAGGTCTTGGTGCTTCCTCTCGAAATTGTAGGTTTGGTAGATAAGGTGAAATGATTTAACTGCCTCATTTGATACAGCACAAGGTTTTGCTAATTAAAATACACATATACATATATGAACGCAGCCCACATGAAATGAATTTAGTATCAGGTAAATTTTTAAGTGTCATGAATGGTAATTATAAATAGAAAATAATGGCAAAGCTATTCTAGTTCTTGTAATGGTTCTACAAAATATGATTCTTGACCTTGTGCTATCTAGCTGGGGAAAATATCCTAGTGAAGTTTGTACATATTCCCAAAAGAATGATAGAATAAACCAACTTTGCTGGTATTCCAACAGGTATGTTCAATTCAGGCCCAAATGTCAGGGACAAAGACTACTACATTAAAAAAACACACCTCTAGAAACAGAAATTCTGAAAAATGTCTTGGGGTTTAGAGCAGATGATCAGTGCGGCAGGAACAAGAGCTAATGCAGATAAACAGGATGGTCTCAGGTAGGGATGTTATACTGGGGAATATTTTTTGACTGTCTCCTGTGATGTGAAACCTAAAAGACATGATAGGAAAACAGAGTATGCCAATTCAAACCAACAAAGTGTTTATTGTTTTTTTAAATACTCCATATTTAAACTGCTACACTCTTTAGCATACAATATTATGGATACCAAGACCATAAACCAAAGAGACAAGTTCTTTTAAGTACCTCCCTTGGAGCACTCTTGAGCACAGAGGTTCCTGCAGTTGTCATAAAGCTGGAAGCTAATAGAGGAGTCCAGAAAATATCACTCACTTCTTTTCTTTTTTAAACTTCCCCCAAATCATTCACTACCCATCTCTGTCAAACACAAGCCATTTATCTAGATACACCTTGGGTCCAACCTGCTATAGCTAGTGATATGTCGTTCCTGCTACTGCTATATTTAACATCCTGATATATGATCAGCTGTCTAATGTTGTGTCCAGTTCTCATGCCCACAGTCCAAGAAGGAAATGGGAAGTTTGAACACCGTAAGAATGGTTTAAAGTATTAGGAAACTAGTCAAGTAATAAGGGGCTCTGTTCTATTTCCCTTAAGAAGGGCAGGACTAAGACATGGTTTGCTCATAGTCCAAAAGTAGCTAACTGGGAAAGGCCACACTCTTCAGCAGAAAAAAGGCATGCACGATGCTTCATCTGGCTAATTAAAGCTGTCTATATCTCAGCTGGTCTATCTAGAAGCTTTGCATATCAACACAGATCTAAGCAATCCTCTCAGTGGATTGTAAAGCACAATTCAGCTCAGTCTAATGTAGGTGTCTAAAACAGGTTAGATGAATCACTCCCTTAAAGCTTCTATTTGCTCCACTGTGTGAAAGGCACCTAGTGTGACAAGCACAGCTGCAGACATCTGCTGAAGGTGCCCAGAGGTGGTTGGCTCTTACTCCTAATGTCTATGAACTCATTAGTAGAGATTAGTAAGAGCAGTAGAGTACAGATTTATGCTCAGTGTGATTGGCTATTGGAACACATTATGAAGGACTGAGATGGCTCTTCCTCCAAAGTATTTTTAAAAATAAAGGTTACATTTCATTTCCTAGAAAATAAGCCCTAATTGAAACACAGCTCTTGGCCTTGTGCCAGAAGACTCCTCTGACCCATGTCACACAGGAGGTCAGACTGGCAAATTATGATTATTCCTCCTGGCCTTAAAAATCTGTGTCTTCAATCACTGCTAATGAATAGTGACATGTTTTCGATGCTTTATTAAGTGCCTCTTGATCAATACAGATGTGCCATTTACCTGCAGGGTTTTCCCCACAATTGTTAGCTGCTGCTGCTGTGTTCATTTAAAAGGATGTAATGTTACAAATCAGTTTATCAATCTCAGACATGCTGAAGTTTTCCATCAGTACCAAAGGGCAGATTTAGCAGTGGCTCAGAAGGTGGTAGACTTTCCCCATAGCACTCTGCTCCATGCTGTGCAACCAGAAGTAGAGCTGCAGCGTAGCACAGCCCTTTCTCTCAATACCAGGGCAGCATCCAGCTCTGTGCAGGCAAATTTATCCTTGCATCACTTATTTTGCAGGGAAAATGGCTGAATTTAAAGATTGGATTTTAAGGTGAGTCTTTCCTGATTCAGTCTTCTGTCACTGACAGGTTTATCTGTAATATAGGATGCCTTTATATCCATCATTGTCATAAATAAAGAAAAGCTAGTGGTGTGTGCTTGGATATCCATGAACATGTTGCATGCTACCCTTCTTTTCTTTAAGTCTGATGTCAATCAAATTCATCAATTAAACTTACTGTTCAAAAATACAGTTTCCCTGTGCTTGGCACTGGTCAGGCTGCACCTCAGACACTGTGTTCAGTTCTGGGCTCCTCACTACAAGAAGGACATTGAGTTGTTGGAGCGTGTCCAGAGAAGAGCAATCAGGCTGGTGAAAGGTTTAGTGAACAAGTCCTGTGAGGAGAGGCTGAAGGAACTGGAATTGTTTAATGCAGAGAAGAGGAGGCTGAGGAGAGACCTCATTGCTCTCTACAAGTACCGGAAAGGAGGTTGCAGTGAGGTGGGTGTTGGTCTCTTCTCCCATATAAATAATGACAATACCAGGGCAGCATCCAGCTCTGTGCAGGCAAATTTATCCTTGCATCACTTATTTTGCAGGGAAAATGGCTGAATTTAAAGATTGGATTTTAAGGTGAGTCTTTCCTGATTCAGTCTTCTGTCACTGACAGGTTTATCTGTAATATAGGATGCCTTTATATCCATCATTGTCATAAATAAAGAAAAGCTAGTGGTGTGTGCTTGGATATCCATGAACATGTTGCATGCTACCCTTCTTTTCTTTAAGTCTGATGTCAATCAAATTCATCAATTAAACTTACTGTTCAAAAATACAGTTTCCCTGTGCTTGGCACTGGTCAGGCTGCACCTCAGACACTGTGTTCAGTTCTGGGCTCCTCACTACAAGAAGGACATTGAGTTGTTGGAGCGTGTCCAGAGAAGAGCAATCAGGCTGGTGAAAGGTTTAGTGAACAAGTCCTGTGAGGAGAGGCTGAAGGAACTGGAATTGTTTAATGCAGAGAAGAGGAGGCTGAGGAGAGACCTCATTGCTCTCTACAAGTACCGGAAAGGAGGTTGCAGTGAGGTGGGTGTTGGTCTCTTCTCCCATATAAATAATGACAGGACCAGAGGAAATGGCCTGAAGTTGAGCCAAGGGAGGTTCAGAATAGCTATTAGGAAGAATTTCTTTACTGAAAGAACAGTTAGTCAGTGGAATGGACTGCCCAGGGAGGTGGTGGAGTCACCATCCCTGGAGATATTCAAGAAACGTGAAGATGTGGCACTTCAGGGCATGGTGAGTTTTTTGTGATTTGTATCTTGTTGTTTTTCTGGGATGTGTGGTTGTGGGGCATTTTGTTGTTGTTGGTTTTTGGGTGGATTGTGTTGTTCCGTTCCCCTTCACCCAAGGTGGATGGTTGGACTAGGTGATCTCAGAGGCCTTTTCCAACCGTGATGATTCTGTGATTCTGTGATTTTGTTTTTCTGCCATTTAGGATGACTAACTGTACTTGCACACAGTAGCTGTGTTCTTGGGGTAACTGGTATGAAACCACATTGTGAGTCAATACAACAACAACAACAAAGCTACTTTTCATTTGTCTGAATACTTCACCAACTGAAAACTTTTCTACTAATTTTCTCAAATCCATGAGATGCATAGTATTTACTGACACTTTCCATTATTATTGGTGTTATTAGAAATCCTGCATGTTCAGCTTATTTTAAAGGGTTGACCAAGGATGGCATAGGAAAGGGGGTATTTAACAATTTTATAAAACCAGAAAAATCTCTTTCTTATGGACTTATGAACAGTGATCAGTATCAGTGGTAATCATCAGTGTCTCATACCATTTGTTTTCATCTCACAAATTAACAACTCTGAGAAAGCTATACCTGAAAGGCTTAAATTCCTGTTTCCTAAAGCTGGATCTCTAGCTGCAGGTGCTCAGACATCTCTAAGGTACTATCAGCAAGCCCAGTCATAAATCACAGAGACTTGCTGTTTACTACTATGACTGATCTCCAAAAACAGGATCAATGCAGCTCATTCCTGAAACCTGAAAACAAGTGTATATATAAGAGAAAGTGTCAAGAAAGACAATATTAAAAATAAGGTCAAACTCTAATTCAGCTTGGTTCCCAGAAACATTCCTTAAAGCCTCCTGATGAGAATAATTTCACAGCCTGTGTGGATTGCATTCTACCTACCCTTAAACCAAGTCCTTTAAAGATAGTTACTGGTTCATTTTTATTCTAAAAAATCTTTACTGTGGTGAAATCCCTCCTCATCAAATAAGGCAAAGACAGAGGAGTTAAATGTAGTTTTCACTGGTATTTTTGCTGCAAGGTGCCTCACTCCAGGTTTTGCACCAGTTGTGAGTGATAGAAGGGCACCTTTTTGCACTGTTCCAGGAGAGGCTTAGAGAAAATCAAGCAGTTTGAGGCAGTGATGCACAGAGCAGCCTATATTCTCTAGCAAAGAGAAGTGCCTTGTTGTGGGGTGAAGGCAAAATCAAAGCTCCTTCCAATCTAATTCCTTTTTACTTGCACAAAGTAAAGTCATTACTCTGCAAAGAACGATCAGTCTCTCTCTCACAATCTGGTCTTTAACTCCAGCATCCAGCACATAGACACAGGAGGAATTCTCACAGCCTTTGGCATCTCTTTGCTGTGTGCCAGCTGAACTACAATTTGTTCTTTCCCAAATACATCCTGCAACTGAAGGAGCAGGCTGTGCGATCATCATGCTTGTATAAGGTGAGATCAAAGCTCCTTCCAGCTCAGTATCCTGCTTCTGAGAGTGGACAGTAGCAGACGTTCTGGGAAGAGTGTAAGAAAAAGGTAAACTACATGAATCTTTCCCAATGTGTTTGCTCTGACTCCAGAGATTTCTGCCCCACTTTTCTCTTGAGCCAGAGCTAAAACCTGCTCAGCACTTTTCTCTGTAATTGCAACCGATACTGTACATTGTTCTCCTTGGAGTTGATCCTCAAGGCAATGCCCCAGTAAATCCAATGTACTATCATTCATCCAGTTGCAATGCACCCTCTGCCATTTACAACGGAATTAGGCTGTCTCCTGGCACGTTGCTTCTTTTCCACTGACACAGCTTGAAACAGGAATCTCAACAAATACGTAGACAAACCCGGCTCTCTGGCAGGACTCACCAACAGTGTATTTGCATAACTTTGCTGACTTCCATGGAGCTGGACTACATTTTCACTGGATTGTGCGCTATGTTCAAAATCTGAGCTATAACAAAAGTTTTTGCACCTGTTACAGTTTTAGCGTGGAGCTGTGCAGGCACGGCTGGGTAGATGGGCAAAGGAAGCATTCACACTCTATTCTGGTGCCAACTTGAGCATTCAAGAAGTCTTCTGTAGCCAAAAGAAAGAGAAGGCATGTACCTCAGCTCTGCAAGTATCCTGGAAAGATCAGCCGGCTCATCTATTTTCTAAATTTGGATCTAAAATTCAGGCACATGAACACCCTTCCCATTATTCCAACATTTTCCTGTGACCACTTTTCATTAAAAAATAAAACTAAGTGACTAGATCTCTGGCAATCTGCAGCGGCCCAGCATCTTGCCCTGCAGCAGTTTCAACTCTGGCAACAACAGAACTTTTAGGAATAAAAACTCTGACTGATTTTCTAGTTAATTTATTGTAATTAGCTTTACTTAATTATACATACAGATGTTCTGCACCCTCAACATAGCTCAGGGGACTGATTAAACTGCTTAAGTCTAAATGTCATGTTTTAGCACAATATAGAGCACAGTATTCTTTGCAGGCTTTGGTGGGAGGGAAGGGCATCCAGCAGCTCATCTTTCTTTCCCTTCACTCTCTCCACACGCTCTCAGTACATCCTCCTCCCCCACTCCTTTTCTTCTTGGGCAAGGCAGAGAGACCTGTTCCTCTGGTACACCTGACATTGGCTTAGTGCTTGGAAGGGCTGCAGAGATCCCCACCTTCGCCCTTCCCCAGGGCATCCGCTTGCTGTCTCCTGTAAGCCTCACCCAGTCTAGCCAGGGGAGGAATATGCCTCAAAGACAATCTTAGCCTTGACCTTTCTGTTGCCTTTGCACCACTGGGATATAGGGGTGATCTTCTTTCCTTATCACAGATAAACAGTGGAAATATTTACGATATTGAATCCCATGTTACAAATCTCTTAAGAAGACCTTCTTTAAAGCAAAGCTTCATAAGGACTTTTTCCATTCTGTTTGTAAAACATCCCTGTGCTCCTAAAACTGGTTAATAAATTCTCTGTCTGAATCACCTCAGTGCAAAAGACAGCACAATTTCAGCAAACCAAGCACTTACTCACATAAACAGTCACCCAGACTCTTCCATTAGGTTTGCATTGTTTATTAAAAGCAGATAATGACAATATTTGAGATAGATTGGAATTTTAATCTGCTTTTCTATCAGACAAGACTATGCAAGGTCACCTCCACTGATGTTCAGATACTCACGTGCATGCATTCTGTAAATAGGTAACTAGTGCCCTGCAATTTTAATTGTATTGTCATTTCACTTCAATTAGTTAATTTTAACTCTTTTGCCTTTATTAATCCAATACAGTTCTGGTATCCTTCTCTTTACCAGGTCTCTCCTGTTCTGTCAAAGTTTTGCAAATGAGATATAGAAGGTACTAGAATATCTTGGGGATAATTACTCTTCAAGTAATTTGAAGCAGTAATGATGATATTCTAGATTTTTATGGAGCAAATGTTTTATGTTTTATTAATTGCACTTGTTTCTTCTTCTGGTATTTTTCCTGATGTCTAATATCCTTCCAGGTTTACTGTCTATACTACTCCTATGCTGCACATCTTGTACCCCCAAAGAAAGCATTTATGATAGCACACTAAAGCCCAGATGCTGCCCTTTGGAGAAGAAAGGTATTAATGAAGGAAACTTTAGTCAGAAGCACGTTCACTGCTTGTGATGGGGAATGTCTGGCAGACCGTGCCCTTTCACAAACACAGGCCTCAGTGTATGGATTCTCTTTGTCTTACACAATCGTGGTTTGTACCACCATCCCAGCCAGGTGTCTCAGAAAGTCTAACATTTGTAATCAGCAACAATCCTTACCCCTTTTCAACACACCCATCCACCTCTTCCTTCTCCCTCTCCATACCTTTTTTCCCACTGCCATGGGCATGGGACTTCTGACCAAACGGTTAATCTTGTTTTGTGTTTGGAACTTAAAATCAAGGTTTGAGGCAGGGAGGGTGATATGGTGGTGAGCTGAGTTGCATCTTGGAGGCTGTCTTGGGGTAGCATAAGGACGGAGCTGTGACAGAGCTGGTATCTCCCTGGGAAGGGAGTTGCCTACCCCAAACTTCTGCTGCAAATCCTTATAGGATTTTGCTGTTAAGTAATGGGGAGCATATAGGGTGAGGGCACAGAACTTTGACTATGAAATGATTAGACACTTATGTAAAAATAATTTCATACCTGTGTACCACTTAAAACACCTGAATCTGCCTTTCCAAACCTTCAAACTGGTATTCAAAAGGGAACTTGTCGCTGAATAATCTACTGCTGCCTCCTATTAATTTTTTTGTAATCGTCATCATCCTCCACACATTGCAAGGCACAGAATGCTGCATTGGTCTCTGTTCTTATATCACTCTTATAGCTTAGGGAGGCATCATTTTGAGAGATGGGAATAAAACACAGAGCCTGTGGCTTCCATGTGATCCTTCAAGATGTCTGTGGCACTGTGGGGATGCGATGTCAGGCTCTGGATACTCCTTTGACCATTTTATCTCCTCAGTGCTACTGGCTAGTGCAGCTGAGGCAGATTAACGCATATTTTAAAATGAAGGTTAAATTATTTTTTCTCTAATGAAGTGTTGGTTGTTTCTTGTATACGTTGCATAAAAAAACATAATTCCACACAACAGATGGGGCCTAACTCTCCTGCTGTGCCCCTCTGAGTCCCTGTTTCACAAATGAACAAAACACCGAGGCAGATGTACTTCTGATGCCTATTCAGAACACTTTCCTACTTATTTAGAGAAGGTAAGAGGATGCAGGTTGTACTCTTTTCCGTGAGTTCAGCTGGTATTTTGTCACAAACAGGAGTCCTGATGTCAAGTAAAAACAACCTCAGCTGTCAGAGGGTTTTGCAGCACACAATCTGTGGAGCTGTGTGACTGTTGTGGTGGAAGGCAAGAATAGTTATGGACTTCTCACTTCAAGGACACCTTTGTGCTATTCCTTCTTTAAAAAGGTGTTGAAATTTGTTTTTATTTCTTAGCATCAAATATTACTTTTTCCCATCTCTCTTTGCTACCCAGAGGAAGTGAGAGGTTTTTGAAGCTAAAGAGGTGGCACGTCTCACAATGTGCTGAACACAGTGCTCTTCACCCCCAGATCTCAAAGCCCCTCCTAAGCCTGTCAGCATCCCTGTCATCATTTTTAGCTGGGACTAAGCAAAGCATAGAGGCCTTTAACTGCAGAGATTACCAACTGATCAACCAGCAGCCTGAAAATGGCACCTGGAAAGACCCAAGTTCCTCCTACAAAGGAAGGCCAAATGAAACATTTTAGAGAATGGTTACAAGTCTTGTAGAAGTCAGAGTGTTTTTCCTCCAAGTGTAATAACTCTAATAATGAGAGTTAAGTAATACCCCTGTGGCTTTACTGGAATTTCTTCTGGACCCTCAAACTTAGTGTTTCAATGGTGTCTGCACCAACTCTCAGGGGCAGATCTCCTCCTTTCAATGTTCTCAAACATCCAGGTGCCTAAGACTGGGGCATGAGAAGCCAGAGTGGCATAAGAAACCAGAAATATCAAAGGAATTTGTCACTGAAAGTAAGAGCAACTCATTAGTGATGTATACAACTCACACTTGAAAATTTACATTTGACGTTTGACTGTTACATCTGACATTTGACTGGAGAGAGGTTGGCAGATTTACTATTTATAATGACTCAGTGCACCCAAGCAGGCTGTGCAACACTTGAGCTAATTTTGTCATTTTTATGTCATATGTCCCACATCTTTGCTGAGGATTCCCAATGCTTACAAAGCTGAAAAAAAAACCCAACCAAACAACACAATCCCCAATTCTCCAAAAGCCCAAACCAAACACTAATGTACTAATGCAATAATAGAAGATTTTCAAATTGGCTGTTATGCCAGGCAGAAGTGGGTTACCCTGAAATCAGAAAGAAAATATTTGTACTATTTTGTTTCAATTTTTTGAGCTTAAAAGTATTGACATATGTTGGATTCCTGTTACAATAATAATAAAAAAATGTTTTAAAGTCACAAAGTAGGCAGATATTGGAAGAAAACTCTGGACCCAATGCACAAATATCTAGCAACTGTTTCCATTTAATGGACTTTACAAAACCTGTTGGGCAAACACAATCCTAACTAAATAATGCTGGTTGTACTTCTTCCCAAGAAGAAATAATTGAAAGGAATCAAATGATAAATTACATGAATGGTGCCCCATCAAAGCAAATAGTGATAAATAGAAACACATTGGTGGTGCTAACACTCACACTAATGTACAAGGGTCAGTATAATTTATATATATTTTTTTGTTATTTATTTATTTATTTATTTTTACTTTTTGCAGGCTGGTTCTTTGTGCTCAATCTGATGTTAAAGTGATAAATTAGGAAGAGGAAGGTTGTCTAATGAGCAGGTAGGCAGCAATATATCAAAAAACCCAAACAAATCTAGGCTGTTACCAGTCTGTGGGAGTTTATTTGGTATTTCTTTTAGGGTAGAAAAGCTTACTTGGTCTGAAGATGCAGTTGAAAATATATAAATATTTAATGTTCCTTTATATATGTGTGTACAATAGGCATACATATATGCACATCATCTTAAAATATGTGCAAAAGTTTGCAAGAGTGGAAGGACAATGAGTACACATAATTGGTGGAATAATTTGCAGTTACTTGCCTTTGCGCATGGAAACATGCAACTATACATCTGCATTTTTGAAAGTGAGTCCCATCATGTTGTACATGATATATAACCCACTAAAATAAACAGCTCATGAAATTCAGTAAATATTGAATCAAATGCTTGATTTTCTCACTTTCCAGGAAATATATTTAATCACCGACAAAGCACCCCTATAATTTTCTTCATTGCTCCTTTCAAAAACACTTCATGAATAAAGAGGAGAGATTAATTTTTTGTCCTGCGAAGATTCAAATAAGTTGAGAATTTCAACCATAGAAATATCAGGAATGAAAATAATGAGAATATTCATGAAGCAACAATGTGGGTGAAATGGTAGTGTCTGTGGCTTCAAATATTTCATTTTGCTTCTGATTTCTGTGTTTTAAGAGACTTAAATGTCAGTATGGAAATAATTGTGAACTGAAAATCCAGCATGTCCTTTTCTTAGACTAGTAACTTTGGAATTTTCTTGCTGTTTATGTAAATACTCTTTTCCCTTTGTAAGCTAAAATAAAGATATTTTCCCATCACTTTGGTTTAAGTATTGTTCAGCCAGAATGCTCCTTATCAAAATATTCGCTGCTTATTCTGTTGCAAACTCTGCAGATTCCTGAAAATCAGCAAAATTAGGACCATTTTTCCTTTTTTCCTCTTCTTTATGAGTGAATTTTCCTAAAGTTTCTCTAATCTTTACTGATGTATTGCATACAAATCTGGATATAATATTCTCTGCCAGATGTCTGATGAAAATACTGATGAAGAAGACAACTCAATGAAGATGATGATTTGCCCCAGTGCTTTCAACTCAGTGATTTGCTCACTGTCAGAAAGATTTGATCCAGAGCTTTGATATCCAGGATATTTAATGGTCTATAAATATCTATATGAAAGTCATTACAAGAAGAAAAAATTATTACTTATTAAACTCCGACTCCCTGTGCTGGTAATGTTGCTCTGAAGCAAAGCCTGTCCTTCCTGTGATGTTCCAATTTTTAATTTAGTTTTGTTGCTTTTCTTGATGGTGGTCCCATATCGTCCTGCAAGGCTTTCCCTTGCTGCCCCCTCAGCCTAGTGCAAGGGTATGATATGGTAGAGAGCCAGAGAGCATTTCTGGCAGATAATATCCTAGCAGACAACTGTGTAGGTAAACTTCTGATGAAAACTTAAGAAAATGGAAGATAACCTCCTGTGGCTGCAGTGTACCCTCTTCTCCTATATCTCACAGACTAAGAATAGGCTTTTATGTTTATCTACAATTTGTATTTTTTATTTTCTGTGAGTTTCCTATTAATAATGGACAATAAGCTAATTAAAAAAGTCTGTGTGCTTTGGCTGTCTTACAGCTGAGTTAGCAACTCTGGCTACATGCTGAGACGACTGGTAGAGCTGCAAGCCCTTATTGCCAAGGTCTGCAATATATTTTTCCCTCACTAGCAACAAGCAGCTTTTTCTTCTTCATTTAAAGCTTCTAAGTAATAGTGTTATTATTCCAAAATCCTGGAAGGACACCCACATAGACACCAGATGAAAGCATCAGTGCATCCTACATTTTAAAAAATTCTGATTTTTTTCTTTTTAATTAAAAAAAATCCTTTTGCTCACATGGTTATTCTTTTTAAAACTTTCTTTACCATATCCAAATTTCAGCTTTACCTTCCCACCTACATTTTGTGCTTCCCTGCAGTTAGCACTGGAGCTGGGAGATGTGTAGGACCCCTGGGAGTCTGAGAAATCTTGCCATTTTATCCACAGAAGCCTGAGTCCCATACATTCAAGGTTCTGTGTTTTACCTGCCTTCCAAATCACCTACTTAAGTTGTCTTTGGTATTTTCCATGGTCACACAGGAAATCTTTGGAGAAGCAGGGATCTAAACCTGGAGCACTTGATATTATGTGGTGATGATAAAGATCATCAGTGCTTTTAAAACTTTGTGGTTTGGGGAGGAGAGGGACCAAGAATATGAACTTATTCCTATCTGGAAGGTGAATGTGTGTCCTACACTTTGGATAGCATGAAGGAACAGCCTATTACAGAGCAAAGGCTGGGGAACATCCATGGAGTGCAATCAGGGACCATTTGCAGAGTTAATGAATCCTGCAGTAATAGATTGGATTTATTTACCTGAAGACAGTTTTCTTACACGGGCATTAGCAGAATTTCAATGTTCTCTCTGACCTATAGTTTTTAATTGTAGTAAGAAAGTAATGAGATTTTTGATTTCTCAGCTACCATGTATGTTTTACCATTGGGATACAGCAGTGTTAGATACAGTGGGTCTGAAGACCAAGTTTTAAATGTTTTTCAGAGCCTGAGAGAGATAATATAGCAGATAAATGGTGCAGGAATGTATATTAATCAGCCTCTCATATTTCAAACATTTTCATTGGACTTGCAGTTTGCCCTGTGTAAATCTAGCTTATTCACATGGTTCTCATTAGGATTTCATGTCTTCAGGAATCCACATGTGACATAATTTCCTTTTCTTCAGCAGCACCAGAGCAAAAGTTTGCATTCAATTACTGCTAGACTATTTGCCACTTAAAACTAAAGTGCTCTGTTTTGCTGAGTTGAGTCATCAGGAAAGGGTATGCAACATCCATCTTGTAACCAACTGTAGTCAGACCCTTTAATTAATGGCTGGGGATTCTGCTTTGTCTTTTAAAAGGATAAAATCTAATTGCGGTTCAGATTAGGCTGTGTAATGAACATGACCACAAAACAATTGATCAAAACTAATAGGGGGAATGGTTTTGCCAGCATTAAGTAAACCCCTTGTTTGTTTTGCATAAGTAACATGAGGATGCATTGCCAACATTACTGATGCATTATTTACTTCACTGGAATTTTAGCCAAACACTTTGCTGTGTTTCAAAGACAGAAACTCTAAGCCATATCTTCCAACTACAAGCAGTACTGCTTATTCATCTTCCATCTAGAAGAATATTACAAAGATGCTGTTCTGAGAGATTTTTGAAGTGACAAATATAATTTAATTTAGCTTTAAACTATTTTTCAGGAGGATTCACCAGATTTAAATTCACACATGAAAATAAAACAAAAAACAATTTTGTCTCATAGAAAGTTTTCTTTTTATTAATGAGAACAAGCTTTATGTCCTAATTAGGCAGAGTTGGAGATGAAAAGATAAACTTCCCATTTTTCAATAGGTTCAATATGTACTTGTAAACAAGAATTAGGTCAGGCTGCGAAATGCATGATCCAAATGCACAGCAAATATTTCACATTTATACAATATAGCAAAGTATCTCCAAAGTTCTTTCTTCTCAATCTCTAGTTAGAGAAAATTCCTATCAAGTGAGCAGAGGTTTCAAGATAAAGCCCTGCACAAAGATCACACAAGATTAACTGATATAGTGGAATTATACTCAGGTACAAGACTTTTATATTTAGATATTTTCAGATTTGTAAACAGAAGTCCAAGCTGTTTTTACATATTTATTTTTTTTCTGATATGAGGCAAATTTCTTAAATATTAGAGAGGTTCATTATTTATAAGAATTTGTATGGAAGGTGAGTTTAAGATCATAAAAATGCTCAAAATGAGAACAATTTCTTGAACTGTTATGCCAGAGGTCCAGCACATTCCTGAAGATTAAGGAAAAGCTATAAAATGAAACAAAAGAAGATACAGGAAAGTTTACTAGACTAAATGTAAATACCATGTATTGGAATCATTTCTATAGAAGGGCAGGAAAGCCTCTCTGGAGATTGTCTAGTCCAACCTCCTTCTCAGAGCAAGGTCAACTAGAACAGATTACTCAGGGGCATGTCCAGCTGGAATCTGAATATCTCGAAGGACGGAGATACCACAGCCCCTCTGGATAGTCTGTGCCAGTGTTTGACCACCTGCAGAAAAAAAAAATAAAAATAAAAATTAAATGTTTTTCCTTATGTTTAAGAAGATTTTCTTGTATTTCCATCTGTGTGCTTTGCCCCTTGCCCTGTCACTGAGCACCACTGAGAGGACTGTAGCTGTCTTCTTCACTTCTTCGCTCCTTCACTTCAGGTGTTTATTCACTTTGATAGTAACCCCCCCAAACCTTTCTTTTCTCCAGGCTGAATGGTCCCAGCTCTCTCCGCCTCTACTCATGTGTCAGATGTTCCAGGGTCTTCAACACTGCTGGACTCTCTGCAGTATGTTCATGTCTCTGGTCCTGGGGAGCCCAGGACTGGACACACCACTGCAGTGGGGGTCTCGCCAGGGTTGAGTAGGGAGGGAGGACCACCTCCCTGCTCTCAGTGCTTTTCCTGACACAAACTTGGAGACTGTGGGCAAATTTTACCTGACTTCTAGTATCTGCAAAGTTGGCATCTATCCAACTACCTCAAAATATCTTTGTAATCAATGGAGAGAAGTGGATACATCTATTAGAAGTAGGATTAATTGTATCCTAGAAATGTGTATTTATTTTTATTGATAGTAGAATTACTAACTCAGATTAGAAGTCTAGCACTCCACTCCTAAATACAACTAAGAATTTAAGAAGCCAAATCCAAGAAGGGGGTCTCCTCTGAGCTTAAACACTTGGCTCCCATTTCCATTTAGCTCTATTTGGGAGTATAAGTAAATTTCTTGAGGTAACAATTTGCTAAGGGTTACTTTCATTTGGAAACATGGTCAGAGAAGAAGAAAATACTCATCTTTTATAGAATAACCTGTTCACCCACTTGGTGGAAGAACAACAGATTCTTCTCAGCCTCTAGCACCTACTAGCCAGAAAAATATTTGAACCACTACCATATAACATAGTTGAAGTGGAATATTTTCCAAGGTGGTAAAGCCAAAGGACACTACAGAAAAGAGATGCAAGATTCATTTAGAGAACCTGACTTTCTAGTTTTTGCATGGGCCTGGACATTGTTTAAAAAAATAAAATGAAAAAAAAATATTAAAAAAATATTGTTATCTTGGCATACACTACTTCTTTCATAGGGAATTTAATTTCTCAAACATGACTGCCAGTTGCTGGCTGGTGGTGACAGGAGTCTGTGCTGCAGGAGTCCTTGCAGCAGAATCTGTGGTTGGATTGAGACTCCCAGAGCTACTGCTCTGTTTGTTCCTAATCTGGTTGGTCATGGTCCTACATGACCACTTCAGCACATGACTATTCTAGCTACAAAACCTTTTAAATAACTTAAAAGTCTCTGTGACCATTTCTGTGATCACAGTATTCTGCAATTCTGCAGGAATTATTTTTGCTGACTATTTCCAAGTGTCTTATCTATATGTATGTGTTGATCAGTTCTACAGCAGAAACAGCCTGGCCATATCTAAGACACTCCTGCCAGGATGCTTATCAACACATTTTACCATACAAACTGTTGCCTGGGGAGAATCTCCAGAGCTGTCTGAAATTCCCATCTGGAGCATTTCTAGTGTAATCAGGGAATCACTTTGCTGTGGAGAAGCTACATTGAGTATCCATTTCAAACCGGTCCACTGTCAAACCAGCCCATTGTTTCACCGAGGCAAAGTACGGGCTGCAGGGTTGTTTGCTACCCAGGGAATTAGTGTCTGAAATGTGCACAGAGGCACAGCCCTGATGCCCAGCTACACGTCTGTGATAACTACAGAAGAAACTAGATTTTCATACTTGTAACCCACTTAGAACTTATGTTTCACAGCTCTTGCCACATTGCTCACCAATGAAAAGACTGCCCCACAACTTGTCCACACTAAATGCACTAACCATCCAAAGGACATGGATCAGAATTTCTTTTCCCAAGAGTGTGTTGTTCTGATTTCTGGTTGTGTTGTCTGGACCACAGTGACTCACTCCAGGAGGAGCAACAGGGCAGTTCCCGTTGTGCCTGCTTCATAGCTGGCTTTCAGGGTAGTCTTCTGCAAAGTGCTACATCTAGATTTGAGATTTACTGGATACCACAGAGTCCAAATGTAAGGCATGAACCCATGAGAGATTATCTTTACTTGTCCAATTCCTGTAAGAGAATTTTTTCTTTAATTCTACAACATTTCACAACCAAGTTTCCATCTTAATATCTCCTTCACCCATTTAGGCAGAAGTGTGTTGCTCTGACATGTGGAAATTTCTACAGAAATGTCAGAAATAGATGCACACCATGAAAAGCTTTACATAGCTAATATCTATAGCTCCAACAATGAGAGAAAGCAAGAGATTTCTCAAAAATATTTCTATGGTGAAAACGGCAGGATTTCTTCTCATTCCGTGTACAAATCAATGTAGAAATTTTTTTTAATTACATAAAATCTGTGATTAAATTGTAAAGGAAGCCAACCAAAGAATGTAGAAACCAATGTTTTAGTAAGAATTTCAAGGCTGTTCACTTTCATAAATAGCTATTTCAAAATATGAAGCCAAATTGATTCATTACTGGCAGGGAAGAAATAATGTAAAAATGTGAGACTCTGCTGTAGTGGGGAGGAGATAAGAGGGGTGATACAGATTTTTTTTTTTTAAATATATATATCTGAAATACAGACTTTATTAAGATCACTGCAAAAAAAACAACCCATGAAAAGAGAAGCAGAAAGTAGCACATTTTTCTTTTATGCACAAAACCAAAATATGAGATCTCAAAATAAAAAGCTATGAATCAGCTTAACAAGAAATGAAGAGGTAAGTGTCAACATACCCTCAATGTATAAAAAATGGAGAGATACTCTGAAAAGTTGGGATTTCCAGAAAAGATGTGTCTGTCACACTCAGATTTGGTGAAGAATATCTTAAAAATGATACTCAGTTGTGTAAGATTTTGGTTGTCTGCAAGAACGGGGAGAAGATATAATTGCCTTTTTCCACTTTGATTTATATCATCTTCCAATGAGGCAAAAATTGCACTGAGCAGATGTGAGAAATCCAGACTTTGCAGAATTAGCAAAGAAGCTGCATGAAAAGAAAAACACGAATTTGCCTCCTCCCTGTAAAGAGCTGAACATGCTTGAGGTGGTGTGACAGGAAGTGCATGGCATGTGGTCTTTGAGGCACAGCCCTGAAGGAAACGTTTTAGTCAACAGGGAAGTGTTTTACTTTTCATTAGTAAGATGTTTCCAACAGCAGTTCTGGTTCCAATTGGCAAAGTGTGATGAGCTGGGCCCAAGGGTCCAGGGTGGCTCAGGCAGTACCTCTTTGTGCCCAGACACATGCAGTTTGACTGCTGGAACACACTGACAGCCCAAAACACTCAATCAGATGCAGAGCTGATGAGGTGGGTTCACTCTCCCCCTCAGGCAATATTTTCACACTTTTGTGAATACCTTCAAATGCACCAGCTGACTCCATGCTGACACAAATATACTGTGTATTGAATTTAAAATTTTTGTCACTAGTAGAAGGTGCCTCAGTGATCTGAGATGAGAATCAAGACTATTACCTTTAAGTACCCACATTTTAATTTGAACTTGCTTCCAGACTCCCTTGCAGGAGTGAGATGTGCTAGCATAAAAAATGGCCCAAGAGACAGATAACATATTCAATGAATAATTGTGAACTCAGTAGGTGGTATGTTTTTAATTCAAATGTGTCTTAAGCTAAAATATTAAGCTTCCCACAATTAAAAAATGATTCATATTTTCCAAATAATATTTAAACTCTACTTTCAAGAAAATTCCAGACATTTTTCAAGCCTTAATTACTCTTTAAAACATTCTTGTAAAGTAGGCTGCAAAGACATACATGTAATTTCACTGTCCAGCAATGCAAATGGCACAGCATGATATGTTGCATGAGTGTCTATGGCAAGGGGGTTGGTGAAGATAAAATCAGGATAGAGTGCCTCATTTAAAGACAAGAGCTTCTCAAGTCAGAGAGCTGTTCAGCTTGAGATAGAGTCTGCCTGACAGATAATATATAGCTTTTCCCTTCCCATTTCCCAGCATCAATAGGCATAATAGAAGAACTCTTTTAACTTCATAACAGAGATGGGTCTGTCACTCTCCTAGCTAGTGTCTTCTCCCCAGGACAATACCAGAACATCAGTCTGACTAATAATTTGCTGCTGTGACATCTATGCACCTGGGAAAATGTTGCTTAGTTTTCATAATTGTGAAATACAATGTTGTTTTGTATATGGGTCAACATGCTCAACATAGCAATAATTCAGACTTTCAATGCACCGTGATTCACTATTGCCTGCTATTTATTCCATCCCATTCTCATGCTAATAATTGTAGATATTAAAAAAATATATTGTATCTTTCAGCAAATGATCAACGTCAAACAAATCATTTTGCTGACAAAAAGTGCTATTGCTTCTATGAGGCTCTCAGATACTTGAAGGTTGAGTAAGAAGAATAAGATTAGAACCTAACAGAGATTTGATCGCTGTCATCTCCACAACAAGATGTTGACAGTTAGAATAAATATCTTCTCAGGAGCAACTTGTTAAACTGGGTTAAAAGAGGATCTGTAATGATATGGCTCACTCTAATACCTCCTGCCAATCAGATTATATTTTATTACTCAGCTGAACTATACAGCATGATTTGGTTAGTGCTAAACTGGAGGGGGTCACAAGATACGAACACTCATATTTCCTGGAAGTATTTTGGCAGAAAATGTGGATAAGAATGAGACCATGCTGTTGTCAGGAGAGAAGATGAAAGGCTCCATGAGGGTTATTTAGGGCTAGCAGAGTGCTGGTCTAAGGCCAAGTGGCCACACTTTGCCATCTAAAAAATGTCCTCTGTGCTTCTGTAGCACACTTCAGGAAAACCTCTGAAAGTATCATATATACATCAGCTCATACTGCCATCAAATATCCTTAAGAAGAAAGTATGGGGCACTATCAGCCATTTCAAGCAAGTAAAAGTTTTTATTGAAAAATAAATTAATGGAAAAACTTGCAATTCCCAAATATAAACCCATGCAAATGGCTAACAAGAAATGGTTAGTTTTGGTCAGAAAAGGGCTGTATAGCCAGAATGGGTATGGTTATTTCATAGCAATACCAGTGCTAGTGTCCTGAACCAAGCACATCATGTGTTTGAAACAAAATTACAAAACAAATGAAAAATACTTCTTGTGCCATCTTTCTTACTATTTTGCTCTGGGCTGAAGAAAGGGGAAGAAAGAGGAAAGATAAGGAAACAAATTCTCTAATGCTTTTTGTTTCTCTCAGATCACAAAATGAGAGGATGGATTAGGGAATGGATGAAGGACTTAAACGTTGGGAGGTAAGTACAGAAAGGATTTTCTCCTCTAAATCTTCATGCAATGCCTTTGAAATCTTCTGGTTTGCCCTAGCTTGGAAAAGCAGCTGATTTGTGGTTGAGCTTATCCTATATTAACAGGCACGCTGGCACTAACTTGGGGAAGAAAGACTAAGAATCTTCCTCTGTCTCAGGCAAGTTATTAAGATTCAAAGTCATTCCTTGCAGGAAAGGAAAACAACTCTGAAGAACAGAGCTGAGTTTGTGGAAGGACTGGGCTGCAGCAGTGGCCTGGGGGCAGCACGTTTGGGGCAGACATGCTTGTCTGTCACCAGTCAGCATCCTGAGGGACTCCCTGGGAGCAAATTTAGAACCAGGAGATTCACAGAAAAAAAACCTATTTATTTAGGGAGGCCAGGCCAGAATAAAGAAACCAGCTCTCACTCTCCAGCTCCAGGGTTCTCTACAGAGAGCTGCCTATACCTATTTTCTGTGATGCCCCACAGCTTTCCAATGCCCTCTGTCCACCAGGGCCCAGACTGCAGCAGCTGCTCGTAAACCTGTGAAACCAACAGGAAAGGACAAGTGACTTCCAAGGACTTAACACTGAATTTCTGAAGGTTTCCACCTGCTTTGACCTTCCTGGTGAGAAGTTGGAGGGATACCCCTTTTCTGAGAACATCTTGATCAAGTGCTTGCAGAGCTGAAGTTATGATATACAGAGTCATGATGAACCTGGGTAAAGCGAGAATAGTTCAAACTTCAGTGACCTTACACAAGTAATTTGGACTTCACAACAGTCTGGGTTTTGTAAAAAATGTTCTTCTTTAAATTTAGAGTTAAATCCTCTAGCCTATTCCTGTGAATAGCCAAATTCTGCTACCTTTTCTGGAGCTAAGATTTTATCCTTCACTGCATTCGCATTGTATTTCAGTAGAGAATTAAATGAATGGACATTTATTGACAAATCAACTCTTTCTGCCTACTAGTAAGACACTTGAGTGTATTAAACTCTTCCTGTAATCATCAATGTGCTCTTTCTCCAAGTCTTATCCTATAAGCTGGGACAATTTCCACACCGATTTTACAGGGAGTCAGCTGAGAAAACTTGGCCAAGGTCAAAGAGAAGGTATGCATTGCAGAAATTGCTTAAAATCCCTCTGGAGCCAGACTACTGCTTATGTTGTCCTTCCTTTCCATTGACATATAAATCCAGATTGAGAGACACAGGAGCTCCCTAACCTACGTATTTGCATGAACCCTCTGCCCACACCCAGGCAGAACATTTATTGGGAAACTCATATGAGCAGGAAAGGAGGGAGTCACACCGAGCTCCAGTAGCCTCTCTGGCCTGGTTGCCAGAAGATTGGGTCTGCAGGCCACAATTTGGAGCACACTTGCACAGCTGCACTGCATCTTAGAGATGTCAGATTGTTACAGTAAATTGTTAATTTGCATGTCACAGATGGGCTGCTTTTGAAGTAAGTATATTAAGTATCAAAGGTGCAAATTTCATGGCTATCCTATAGCCTAAGGGAGAAGAATGATGACTGGATGAATTTTTCTCCATAATTTTATGTGAGGAAGCCTTGGGCTTTGTGAGAACTCTCAAAAATATTTAGTCATTGTATTGGTCTCATCTTGTTTGTTATTAGAAATGAAAATGTTTGATTAATACACAAAGTGAATGTTGATCAGGATAAAAACAGGAGAGAAGGATTTGAAGTGTCTTTCTTAATTATAAAGTCCTTCTTGGTGCTGTCTGAGTCAGTCATATCATGTAATCCTTTTCATAAAAATTTCTCATTTCAACTTAGAATCACAGAGGGGTTTTTCTTCTTGTTGTTTCTGCAGGAAGGCAATTCAAGAACATAGTCTTTGTGATAGCAGGAGGCCTCAGTAGTGTCCAGTCTGAGTGTATCCTCAGCTCAGTATTGTTCATAGACTAACAATACCCATTAGTTTAAATGGCTCCCTTTTTTCCTGTTGTTTTTTTTTTTTTCTCTTCCACGTTGTACCCACAGAGAGTGATCACATTCCATCTCAGCCTACATGATGTGAGAGTCTGCGAGTCAAATGCTTCAGGTCTTGAGCTTTTACCCCCTGGCTGTACCCAGTAGCATTCCTTCATATCTGCTGTATGTTTGGTCACTGCTCCTGCACAGAAGTCAGCAGTACTCACTGCAGGGTTCCAGATAATGTCTTACCAGTGCCTGGATGGACACTGGTGGCCCTCTGATTGTCCTGAATACATTTTAAGCCATTCTTCCTTTTCCCCACACATCCCTCACTGCAGATGCTTCTGTGAAAGTTGTGATAATTTTCAACATCCATACCTTCCTCTTCCTCAGTGATTTCCAAATCCACTACACTTTCCACAGTTTTCAAAACTTAACTTCTGGCCAAAAAACAAAATAGTTTTAGCTTATAAGTGCTTGATTTTTCCATGTGTATAATTAATCCAATGACAGTTCTTAAACTCCACTCTTCAAGGTCATCATGACCCTCCCTGCTCTAATAATTCTTTTAAATTTCATGTAATCAGGAAATGTCATCAGCCTATTCTTGTTTTGCATATCTGGGCCATTAGGAAAATATTAAGCAAGATCCATGCAGCAGATAATCCTAAAGATCCCCCCAGTATCATACTTCTTCCTTCAAGATTAACTTTTGCAATCTCCTGTTTGATTAATTTCCTACATTCCTCAGTCCTGCTGTAACCATCACTGCTCTATACAGTTCCTTCTGTCGTGCTTACTGAAGATCAGATAGATGAGATTGCCTGCATGTCATACACATGGAAAAATAAGTTGTTGAGAGAAGATGGTGGGTTATTCTAACAGTATCTACTTTTAGGATACCAGGAAAAAAAAAAAAAAGGAAATCTCATGTTGAATTTTATCCTGTCTTCCCTCTAAAGGACTGGAAAGAGCAGTGGTCTGAATGGTGCTTTTGTACAGTAAAGTGAGAGCCCTTCCACCTCTGCCCACCACCCTTCCAAGCACCTGGACCACCCGTATAACACCAGCCAGTGCTGCTGGGAGGGAAGTCACAGTGCCCTTTAATTTCTCTCTTCTGGGCTAATAAAACCCCATTTCTTTACCTCTGAGTCTTTGATAATACTGTTCACATACTTTGTTCTTGAAACCTCCAGACACCCAGTGTTCTGGGATGATCATGAACTGTAGTGTAGTTGCTGGAATTGCTTCACTTCTGCCCTCTCTTTCCTAAAAATAGATACTTTATTTGCTGGTCTGCAGTCCCCTGGTATAATCCCTGATTTTATGAGCTTGTCAAAAGCCGTTTTCTATAATTTATTTTTTCAAAATGTCAGAAAACCTTCCAGTATAACTCTATTGAAAATTGAGGACTTTTATACATCTATCTTTAGGCCATACCCACTCTATCTTTATTCATTCTCTCTTACTTTCAGTGCATTTGAGCCTAATTCCTATTATTTTTTTAATTACATGAATCCATAGCTTTTCCTTTGCTTTCTTTTTTTTTTTTTTTTTTTCCTTTTCTTTGGCAAGTTTAACTCAGTCTCATTTTTTGGAGAGTCTCATTATATTTCAAAACTTCCCACACCTTAGTTTTATTTTCTGATAATTTTTTCTTCCCTTGCTTATAGTGTTACTGCTTAGCCTTAGTACTTCCCTGAAGGTCTGCAGTTTGGTCTGCAGCAGCTCTTTCCAAGTTTTTTACCTCTAGGCTGGTGTTCATGCTTCAGACATTGCTGTCTCTGAGATGCAAAGAAATCTGAATCCCCTCTTAGATGCCAGTTTTAATACTTTGCCATTATTTTGACAGCCTTAGCAAATTCCCTCAGTTAAAATAATTCCTCTTGAAATGCAGAATCTTAGAGACCAGAACTTTTTTCATTATTGATATCACTAAATTGGGATACTAGACATGAGATATCCCATTAAATGCTCTTTGTTTGGGAGGCAATGTTACTTGGCTGCAAACTCCCCATGGGAGACAAGAAGTAAGGTTACTGCTGCAGCCTGACCCACCTCTGTCAGTGCCCCCCGAATTCCCCTGTGCCTCTCACAGAGGGAGAGGCAACAATCATTTGTTAATAGTCTTCCTCTTGTCTCACCCTGTCAGAGCAAGGAAAAATCACGGTACCAATTTTTAAGGAAATGAAGCATTTAGAGACAAGCAACTTGCTTCAGGGAAGGAATTCAGTCTGCCCTGATGTCAGACAGAGCCCAGATCTCCTGAGGCAAAAGCCCTGACTGAACTACCCTCACCACCATGCCTTGCACTTCAAATGAATGCCTCTATGAGAAGAACAAGTTCAAGCTAATATTAAACATGGATCACAAGCTGAGTGTCAAGGATGATCAAGCTCTAGAAAATGTGATGAGATGTGATGTGATGAGGGAAGAACAAATGAACGAGGATTGTCTAACCCAGACAACAAGGGAATAAATGTGTTCAACATAACTGCAGTGGGGAAGGGAGAAATCTATGCAGGAGTGAAAAGCAAATGATATAATGAACTTGAATTGTTTCAAGGAACTTCTATCCCATGTTGAAACATATAACTCACATGTGTGCCCATAAAAACAGTTTAGAATAGACTGGCAAGGAAATCTGGAATACCTCTACTATTGGAGGTCTCTAAGAAAATATCGAACAGATTAAACTAGCCTTTCTCAGGAAGGGTTTTACCTTAGGGAAAATGAGCAGACTGTATGAGGCCTGCGGAGCCTTCCAGCCCTATGATCCTGTGGCAAAGAGTGAGAGGTCTAGAAGTTTGGCCTTTCTTGCATTTTCTCATGCATCCTTTCTCTACCTGCACTCTCCACCAAGAAAGCATATAAGTTACTGAAATAAATTGAGCTTTAACAGATGTAGCAGTTTAGGTCTTAAACCTGACATCTCCTGCTTTGATGAGAAAACATAGTTTTGCAAAGGCCAAAACACAGTTGCAGGAGCAACTCCCTATTGTACACAATGGCATAAATATTTTTCACTATGTGTGGTGGCAGCTGAAACTCATTTTGTTTCCTAAAACCTATAGAATTTATTATCTTTATCCTGGCAGTTTACCATTTTGATACTGCTACCTGCTTTCCCTCCCTCAGTATTATTCAGATGAAGGACAGAACTTTTTTTTCAGATAAAATCCCCATCAGTGCCTCTATTCTTCCTCTCTCAATTCATTTTCTGGGTAATTTTAGCTGGCCTTTCTAAAATGGCCTTCATTACTATTAATCTCTGTCTTCTGCAATATCTAATTACATAAAGCTATCATACACAGGAGTCTGTGTGAAAGCCTTTTATATTTAAACCATATAACCCAACTCTATAATTGGAGCCAGCAGATCGTTTTTTATCTCTGCCTGCCATTAGTTTTACCTAGTTTTTAGTTGGTTCCAGTTCAACCACTTGCAGCAGTAGCTGCTACTGCTCCCTCACAGGGCCGGGGGCTGTGGTGGGATGGTGGGATGGGGCCAGGAGGTCCTGCCTGTAGCACCCTCCTCGCACCCTGCTCCTCACACCCTGCTCCTCACACCCTGCTCCTCCTGGCCTTCAGACAGGCAAGCAATGTGTAACTTCCCCTCCCCACAGAAAAGGGCAACACAAAGGAGGATCAGAACAGATGCTTTTTCTTCACAGGTTTCCCCATACTACAGTGCATTTGTCTCCTGCTCCCATTCAGAGCCTTTTCACTGTGGTGTTTCACAAAAATACTTCAGTTTCCACATTTATGCTTATGGATTTAATGAGGTTTGGGATGATAAAATGTTTAATCTAAGGGCATTTTCTGCAGAAGATGGAAAATCACTTCTTGCAAAAAATGTTCACAATTTTCTTTATTTCCTTTTATTTTTTATTATTTATATATATATATATTTAGGAAAAGTTAAACATTACAGTTTACTTTAAATTAGTTTTGTTCTTCACCTATGAACAAGCTGAAAAAAAAACAGTCATAGATGCACTGGGAAGTACCTAAAAATTATGGAGGAAAATCCAGGATGGAAGAACACAAATAAAAAGAAACTTAAAAAAATTGATCTTGTTGTAAATAAGACATCTTTTTAATACATGGAAGACAACATTTAGGGCAGGGAAACATTAATGGTCTTACAATAAACAAAATGGATGCTAAAGGGGATATGTAATCAATTGTTCAGCATAGGGAAGGGTAAGACGACATTGGCTTAATTTGCAGCAAGGAAAATGTAGGTTTGACTTTAGGAAAACCTTGCTAATTATAACAATAGAAAATTACTGTTGCAAGCTATTCAGAAAGGTGGCAGAATTCCCAGTGGAAAATTTTAAGAACACGTTTCTAGAATGCCCCTGGTATGTTTAGTTCTGCCTCTTTACGGAAAGATAACCTGACCCAGCCTTGTGTTACTCTGAACTGCCTTCTCTGTATAGTTTCAAGGAGAGAAAAAGGAACCTCAGAAAATCTTTCCCAAATTTTAGTTTTAGATCAAATTGACATTTTCTGCAGGAGTGCCATTTTACCCAGGCTGTAAATGGTGGTGAACTCCTCTTTCAGGGTTTTACTGCCATGTGAGCCTGGGAATGCACCACACATTTTGACTTGATCAGTGTGACTAAGTGCTTTTCTCTTAGTTCTAAAACTTAGGCTGCAGGAAGAAAGTCTGTAGAAAATTGGTACCATCTCTTCCAACTTGGCTTCACCTCAGCCAATTCCAAAGAGACAGTAAAATCCATCAGCACAGGGAAGAGGCAATGAGGTGGCCTCCTAAAGTGAATGGAGAGCTACCTCCCTCACAGCTGGAGGCACATGCTGCTGTTATTTTGGAGATGATGTCAGGTACTGTAGGGGGAGAGGTGAGAAAAATCAAACAAAATTAGATCTACTCATGATTTCTTCTGCTTTCCACAGAGTAATTCCCAGGACTCGTAAGCAGCCACCCCAGAGTGCAGGTTTCTGGATGCTGCTGTGTTGCAGCTCAGCACTTGGTGAGTGTGTTCCTCCTCCTGGTGCCTGCTGAGAGGTCCGGCCCTGCTGCCATATGGCCGGCGAAGTAATGAGACCAAATTAAATGGACCTTGAAGAAATTAACATTCTTTCCTTAATCTATTAATAACTGAAAAGTGTTGATTTTGGTGACCACTAGATACTTTATTGTGAAGCAGGTTATTTTATTGGAAGCATCGTAATGAAGGGTATGTTGGATGTGTGTGTCTCTGCAGAAACACACATTTTTAATAAGCAGAGTTTGGTTTTTCTCACAGACTTAAACCATCACAGAAATGCTAGGTGTGAAAAAGTCAACCAAATAAAGTAATAATAGTTTGATGAAAATAAATAGTTTTATTAAACTCTCTGTTACTGCTTTTTTTTATGATGCAAAAAAATCTATTTTGCATATGGCTACTAGCTAAAAGCCATCAGCATAGGAAAGGAGACATCAGGCACATGCAGATCTTAGCAGCATTACTACTTCATTTTCAGGGTCCTGAGGGCCATCCTCCCAGTCCAAATAAGCATATGGATGGCCACCTTAATATGGAAAACCATTCCCATCTACCTGACTTAAGCATCCCAAGCATCTCAGGTTAATTTGTGAGTTTCTGCTGCTGGCAGATACAAGACCCAGCTGACCCACACATATTTCTTGATTGTGTTTAAACCAGGTTCATATGGATTTGAATCAGTTCAGACTGAATCTATAGGACCTTTGGATAGACTGGAAGAAATAGAGGTTTTGCTTGATTTAATTATATATATTTTAAGCTGATCTAAATCCACACTTGTGCAATTATTAATTTAGCCATTGCCTTCTGGTAACCTGTTATTCTAGGAATAGCCTGTTCACATGTCAAGGCTTTCAGATTGAGGAGATGGAGGTTAAAAATACCTTCAATTTTCCTGACACAGCTATTAACTGGTACAAGTCAATGCTTGTAAAACTGGTGGTTGATATTTTAAACATTAGTATTTAAGAAAATGTCTTCTCATTACCACTTTCCAAACAAGGAAGGTACTGCAAGTGCAGGAACAACTGAGCAGTTCCAGCATCTCCTGCATTGCTACCTCTGACGTTTACCTGCCTGCTCCATCTTTGAACACCACAGGGTGATGTCAGCTGCTGGGGTTAACTTTTAAACTTGCAAAATGACAGGTTTTCACTCTTAATCCTCAAACTCATGCTTCTGTACTAACTAAAACACCTCATTAACATTCACTGTTGTTCACCACCATAGACACACAGGTACTCAGGCCACTCCTCATTTCTCTTCCACCTCTCCACTCCCCACTGCAATGTTTTACTCTGTCCCATCCCACCTTTGTACCAGCTTTGCTCTGATTTCTGCTTCTGTTGATGCTCCCCCAGCACGTGCAATCATTGCTTTCTGTCAATTCTTCCCCATTTCCTTCTAACCGCTCCTCAGAGTTTTGCTCCCCTGTCCTCCAAACCTCACAAAAAACCTCGGGCATCTCTTGGGGAACTGTAGAAGCCCCAGCTGGCAAGGGCAGCATCGTCGGAATAACAGAAAAACGCATACTTCTCTTTCACATTCTGAGTATCTCCATTTCCTCTTCCACATCTCTCTGTCTTCAGGGGGAAGGGCAGGACCAGCACTATCACCAGGAGGTACCCAAAATTAGACTTCTTAAATTTTTAGACACTTAAAGAAAAGTATTGGCCTGTTCCAGGAAGGCTCAAACCCACTGAATTTTACCTCCATGCTCCTGGAAATTAGGAATATCATTTTGATGTCTGAAAGTTGATTTAATTGTTTAATAAGAGTTTGGTTTTAAATACATTGTCCCAGGAATGTCTGGCCTAGATATTAGAAATATTACCATTGAAATATCTAAAAAAATGGCTACAGAATAAAAACCTCAGAGTATTTTATTCAAAGTGGAGAAGACCTTCAGGGATGTACCAGTGGGGCACACTATCTGGAAGAAAAAAGATTTCAGGAAATGAAATGGACAGATGAACTGTTTAGCAGAACAAAACTAGAGATAAAATTACATGTCTTTTCTTAGTGTTCAGGAGACATTGCAACTCCATCAGTGACCTCTAAAGAAGGACACTTCTTGCCCATAGGTAGAATTTAATTTCCGTGTTTGTAGAGAACACTTTATTTCTTAACAGAAGTGGGTGAGAACATCAGGAAATGGAACTGTAGAACCTTGCAAGTGCTGAGGAAAAGAAAAGCAGGGGTAAAAAAACAGTTTACCACCCTACCCTGGCTTTCATGGTATACTATGGTCTCCAGGAGGCATAGTGTTTCCAGAAAAGTTATGTGGGAGGAATCATCCATTTCCAATTTTTTTTTTCCTGCAGGGTGATATTTAAAGTACTGTGAATGTGCCATTTGTTTTGGAGGGTTTTGCCAGATCCTGCTTCTGATTGTCTTTTAAGCTGGATCTTCCACCACTGGTATATTGGCAGAAGATGGTCCTTGTGATTTAGAGTAGAGTTAAAACCAAGCGAAGGCCACTGTAGGATCTCAGAGCAGAGTTCCAGAGCTCTTACTCTCAGCTTTGCAGCAACCATACAATTTGTGTAATGTTGTGCATGTAATACCTAATCCTGCAAGTGATACTCGAGGGAGTAGTACTGCTGACAAAAGGCATCTAAGTTTAGCTCCAGATTTAAAGACTGGCACACAGTCAATAATAGAGTCCAAAACTGCAGCCCAGCACTTCTGCAGTAATAACAGCCACAGCTGAAGACTGTCACGCACCCACCAGACGTTCTACAATAACATGCCTGGGAGGTGTTCCTGCAATAGTCTTGATAGTGAAAAAGCAGGAAAAAAAAATAAATAAAAGCAGCTTCCAGATAAAAAATATTATGTGACTCCCTTCAAGCTGTTAGAGCTGTGCTAAAACTGGCCTTGAAAATTTTAGACATGCTACTCATGGGCATGAAAAAACATTGTGTAACATACGAAATAGAATATTGTTGATGCATTCACAATCAGCCCTGAAAAATTACACAATTTAATGAAAAAAAAAATTGTGAACATTGTTAAAGAATTAGAGGCAGTGCCATCTGATGGCTCTTTTGTTCTGTTTCCATCGAATCTTTGCACATCCATTGAAGGTTACTGCTACTGTCTGAGTTGCATAAAACCCAGCATGAGTAAAAAAAACTTATTTATTTTGTGAATTTCCAAGTTCAGAACTTGTGAATTGCAGCATTTAGCCTTGTCACTGATTAAGCTGTTTTATAAAGCATTTCATTAATCTTACTTAGTTGTATAAGTTATTAATTTTAAAGGATTTGTTGCTATGTGTTTTCATAGTTCAATAAAAAATGAACAAGTTGAAGTGGAAAAGGATATGGAGCAGAAGGCTTGTGCCTTTAGGGACTGACACCAGTTATTAGACGCATATCTTAAGGAATCTGAAATTCCTCCTGGCAGGTGTATCATAAACAGGGAGCTGCAACTTATGCTCTGACTGTGCTGAGCTACTTGACTATTATAATTAAACTTACATTAAAAAAAAACCCTCCTGCTGTTCCCCTCTCCTTCTGGAAAGGCTAGCAGTTTTCTTCAGACAATTATGACAGTAATTCTAACACCTCTGCATTAGTTTTCAGGATATAAAAAGTCATATGCCCTGTTACATGTCCAGACTGCAAATCCAGAAGAGGCAGAAGGGAGCACAGGAGGGAACAGTGAGCAGTGCTCCCCATCAGAGATGGGGGTTGCTGTGAAGAGTAAGACAATGGCAGGAGTGATCTCTTCTTCTAGTTCTATTATTAAGATAGAGTGAAATAGTGACACTGCTCTCTTGGTAAAAGGAAAAAGAAGATCAAAATGAGAAAACAATATAAATACTACAGAGCCATGACTGTCCTGGATTGTCCAAAGGTCTGTGTGGCTTTGCTCTTTCCTCCAGGCCTCCTCCTTGGATATCAGCTTCCCACACTACTGCTGACTCTGAATCTTTTCTCAGTCTGGTTCATACCTTGTCAGTAAATTCCAACCTTTACCACTCAGTTCAATTTTTGTTCTTTCACCTCTTCTCTTTGTCTCAGTTTTCACCTACCTGCAGGCTCCCAGTTTACTCACATATGCCAAAGTATGCATATGATGACTGAAATTGTCAGGGAACTTGGAAACTAAATTTTAATAAACCTCCACTGATCCTATGCCAAGTGAATTTTCAAAAAGGAATTTGGGCAAAAGTTCGACACACATGAATGGGGATTTCTGGCTCTTTCATGTGCCTGCTTGAGGCACAAGAAGTTTTCAATCCCTCAAATGCATTAACTTGTGTGAAAGATCCAGCTTTTCTGCAAATGGTTTTTGGCTGAATTCTCAAAAAACCAAATATATTCTCCAAATAGAAAGTCATAGACAGAGCACTTACAAGCACTTACAGCTTTGTGAAGTTACAAGCAACTAAAAAGAGGGGCTAAAAATGGGAATCAATGCCAAATCTCAGTTGCAGCCAATGCTGAGATCTTGTTTGTAACATGAACACATGCCTCAGTAGTATCTGTAAGCATCCTGTCCCCTGCTCCTTCAAGAGGTGTTCAGGCTGTGTCAGAAAATGATAGCACTTCCAATTCTTCTCCAGCCAAGCCTTCTAACTGTAAATTCCCAAAGCACACAGAAATATTTATAACTAGCATTCATATTGCTAATTGAAATATTAGTAGGAGATACCAGCTGCTTCATGTATCAAAATACTGACATTCATTCTTATTGGTTGGCAGGGACCTCAGGGATTTTTTTATTTTTGTGTAAATGTGGTGCTCATGAAGCATGCTAGTGGAGTTGGGACTGTAGGAAACAGAAATCTAAACATGATCTCTAACCTTATGCTCTAGTCCTGCCTTTTGAAGGGCTTTAACTGCAGAATCAAACCCTGGGCATGGTTCCCTTGAAAGGAAAGGTCATAATAATTTGACTGGTTCCAAATTCTTTCTCAGCTGTGCAGGAAGAGCACATTAGACATTTGAAGAGGTTTATGCTACCCATATGGGTAAGTGTGCAGCAAGATAGAGGGGAGAAATGGAAAACGAAAATCTTGGGCAGCCTTGAAAGATGTTGCTTTAAGGAAGAGTAACAGATTCCCTTCAGGGAGGAGATGTATTTTATCCTACGCGTTGCCAATATGAAGTTACATGCCATTTTCTTAATTGCACATTCAAATGATTAAGAAGCACTGCTGCTAGTGTTGTGGTCTCATGCAAAAGTAGTGTAGGGTCTCACTGCTTTTGGAATTATTTAGGATGTTATTACATGTATAACATTACATGTATATTAAATGAGAAAATAATGGTAATTTTAGGTATTTAACATAATGTAAAAATAACAGGGACAATTTCATTATTCTCATGCAGCCTGACAAAAAGTATAAACCCCCTTCCTGGAAACACTGACTATATGATTGTTATCAATCTTGTAGTAGCAATCTTGCATAGCTAGGAGGACCCATTATAATTTAGATGTCCCTGTCCTAGGCTTTGTACAAACAGAAGGAAAATGTGGACACATTGCAAACAGAAATTACTTTAGCCTAAGACAAGAGTCAGTAAGTGGCAAGGTAAAAAAAAATATATAATTTTCCTTGTAGTGTAAATTACAGGTGGAATTGCCCATTGCCATGGCTACTAAGCTGTGATTTCAGGACTGATCTTACCTTAGCAGTTTGCTAACTTTCCATTTTATCAATACAGACATTTATGCTGTGTAATCACCATAGTGGTGCCCAAGAGAGTCGAAGGCCCATCACAGCCTCAGGAGTCTACCTTTGGAAATGCTCATGGAGGAGCACTGCACAGTCAGAAGCAGAGATTTCATTCTGAATGCTCTGTTAATATCACTTAAATGGTGATGGACTCTCACTCACGTGTGACACTAGAGTAGGTTTAAGATAACCATGGCTCAGCATCCCTTAGAAATAGGTGGAGGATTACCAGTTACTCGTAAATAACTGGTGAAGACTGGTTTGCTAGTAAATATCCAGTAGGGCGCGTAAAATAACCTAGTTATTTGGTGTCTTTGACAGTAGGATTATCTCCTTTGTTGTATCAGGACACAGCACATGCTGGACACAGTTACTCTGATCCTGAGTTTCTTCCTGTTTAGCTGCATTAGACCTTTGCACTTTGTTTTTGGCATTACTTCCAATGAAATAACACGTGAGAAAACGAAAGGGTCCCAAAACTCCAGTGGCACTGGGGTGAACTCTGCTGGTGGTGGGACTCTCCACCCAGGTTCCTCTCCAGGGGTGGGCTCCGTCACACACCAGCTTGGTGCTAGAGCTGACTGGAATGTTTCAGCTATAGACTTTGGTCTGAAAACTCATTTATCAAAAATAGCTCTTAGAAGGAAAGCATATAGTTTCACAGAGGAAGATCTTTCAGGTTTTAGATAGATAGAATTTTTAACAGGAAAGGAACCTTTTCTCCTCAGAGCTGGTCATCCAAGGCATAGAAACCATGATTCCCCTCTCTGCTCTACCTTAAATACATGGAGGATTTCAGACTATGCTTCCCGCTGCGTTTCTTAGCACCTTAAGTGCTAGTAATTGGTTATTTCAGGCTGGACCAGTTTATTATTCTTCACTATTTTGGTGTTTCTTGTTTCACCTTGCATTTTGTTTTGTTTTGTTTTTTTCAGCCAGAACATCTATCAGCTGACTGGTCTTACTGAGACCCTCAAAACCATACCATCAGATTCTATCCTCACAGACCACCTGTCAGAGGCAGGAAAAAGAAATATGTGTTTTTAAGGTACACAACATTGGTAGTAATGGATTCCAAGGCCACCGAGGAAGTCTGGAACTGAAGTAAAATTCCCTATTTTCCCTAACCATGAAGCCATTTTAAACCACCTGCTAGAGGTAGAGATGTATAAAGATCTACAGCAGCTCTAGATCCGTTGATTTCCAATGAGCTAAACACCTCAGTAGCCCTGGCCCAAGAGCTTAAACTGGTTAACCCACTGCTGAACATAGATGGCTTGCATGCATTTGAAATTGAGGCCTATGCCTCATCTCCTTTTGAAAAGACTTCTGCAAGTAGTTCCTGAAAGGTGATGACATTATTGTTTTTTTCTGAAAACATAGCAGCTTTAGTTGTCATGTTACTTCATTCCCTCTCGTCTTCTCTAGTTGCCCTTAAGTTATTTAAAGCTGGTGATTTGAATATCAGAGCCAAAATTCAGTAATCTTTTAGTTGCTGCTTGAAACATCTGCATAGGCATTTCCACTTTCACTTAAGCTAGTTTAATTTTTAATACAATCTTGTCTGGAGAATTAGGTTAGCATTTTGTTAGCAAAGCAGCAGTTTAACAGCTGGGGAAGGCAGATCTTCAGATCTGCTGTCTCTGGCTGTTTTACTAGTCCAGTATCATGTCTTCATATTATGCCTTTTAGGAATATTTCTAAGACAAGCTTGCATCATATTGGATTAAATCAATTCAGCTTTTCTCACTATATGTAACAGCATATTATTAATTAACTATAAGGTATGATAGCTCTGACAGCTTCTGAAGTGGAAAAGAACAAAGCTCCTTAGGGTGAGACGCTAAGGATTTCATTCTGAAAGAAGTTCACATCAGTTTACTGCTGCACTTTTGTACATTTTTGTTTCTTTTTGCAATATTAAACTCTGCATCCCAGTTCCATAAACCAATTCATGTTAACTGGATGAAATAACTGTACAGACATAGGACACTGATTAAGTTTAAATGCCTTATATAGTTGAGATGTATATACAAAATGGAAACAAAATGTAGAACATAGAACAAGGAAAGGACAGTGCAAGGTCCTTCACCTGGGTCATTGCAATTCCAAACAAAAATACAGGCTGGGGGAAGAATGGATAGAGGGCAGCCCTGAGGAGAAGGACCTGGGGGTGGTAGTAGATGAGAAGCCCCACATGAGTCACCAGTGTGTGCTGGAGCCCAGAGAGCCAGTTGTATCCTGGGCTGCATCAAAAGAAGTGTGGTCAACACGGCCAGGGAGTTGATTTTGCCCCTCTACTCTGCTCTAGTGAGACTCCACCTGGAGTACTGTGTACAATTCTGGAGCCCTTAGCAAAAGAAAGACATGAAACTGTTGGAGAGGGTCCAGAGAGGGGCGGTGAAGATGATCAAAGGGCTGGAGCACCTCTGCTATGAAGACAGGCTGAGAGAGTTGGGGCTACTGAGCCTGGAGAAGAGAAGGCTCTGGGGGGACCTTATAGGGGTCTTCCAGGACCTGAAGGGGCTACAGGAAATCTGGGGAGGGGCTTTTCACCAGAGAGGGCATAATATTAGGAAGAGCCTTGAGATATGATCTGCTTCCTTTCTTCTGCCTTGCAGCATGATCAGCTCTGCCTTTTCCAATTTACATCAGCTGGGCTCAGAGTTCCCCAGCTCCAGAGATGCGCTGGCCTGCATCCACTGCCTCCCACTGCCTTACTGGGTCATTGCCATTATGGAATTTAACCCATTGTCTCACCTGACCAGTTTGTGCTATGATTTAATCTCATTGCTCTTTGCTTCTTTGGACAATGATCTTCTCCCAAGTGATACTTCACTTTTCACAGGAAGAAATTATAAGAAATCAAAGATTTTAGATTTATAAGTTGTGAGTCTGGACACATGGAGCCCCCTGTGTAGCTCTAACGTGCAATTACATGTTCTGCCACAGGTTAGCCAGGGATGCTGCTTTTGCAATGGCTCTTGTAGCAGCATCAGTACTGGGTAGACACTGCCAGCTCTGTGGTTTGCAATCACGTGTAGTTATTTTCAAACACTACACTCCAATATTGAGAGTGCATCACCAATTAGTCTGAATGGCAGCTCACACTCCCAGCTGCACTGACTCAGTACTGAACGATTCTGCATTTCACAATCACGTCTTTTGCTGTGTCCTTTGTTCTGTGCTCTTTTTCATCCAGGCAGTTCTCCGTAGACCAGTTGCTACAGAAAATTCCTCTCAGATCGTGGCAATTCTACCCACTAACAAAAAAATGTTAAAAAAAAATAAAATCTGTAGAGCTCACACATCTCCATTGGGGCAATACAGGTCTTGAAACACCAAAGGAAATCTTTATGTTCAGAGGGCATCATTGGTTTCAAGGGCATCAACATTACACAACTTGAGCAGGTTTTAAAATATCACACTCACTGAGCACTTAATTAAAGTTGAACATGTAATGATGATGCCAATATTTTGTAAGTTATTATAAAAATAAATTTCTTCAAAGATCTACAGAGTAACCATTGGCAACCAAAGTTTCATCCTGTTGAGTTCACTGCATTGGTTTGGGAAGAAAATTCTTCCAGGCAATCATGTCTCAAATGCACTGTCTAATTAATCTATTAATATTAAAGGCAAACAGTTGCCAATCTTGCAGTGCAATTTCACCCCTTATACATTCTCTCTATAGCAAATCCATTATTCCAATGCAATTAAACTTCAAGTTTTCGCAATGATTTATTAATAGCAATTTGTAATGCGGCAATCTGGGTTTGTGTCTCAACAAACGATACATACAGCAAGGATATTGCTGGGTTTCAGAGCTTGTATCCTAAGATTACTGAAAGGAAGGGGTTGCAGGAGACTGAGCTGGGATACTGTAAACATAACTTTATAGTTGCACCTTTTAAAAGGTGCTCAAGATACAAACAATTTGTAAGAGGAGCTGCATCCAAGTTTGAATGTGTGCAACTTCATACACCAGGGTATAGTCAGTAGTGCTTTAGACATACTTGTCGACGACACAAACTCCTGAATGTTTGTATTTCATCCCAGGCTTAAAAGTAATTTATAAATGTTTATGTAAGATAGAACAGAAAATAAATTAATCAAGCCCTCCTCCAAGAGATACACAGAGAAAGAAGTTTCTATTTTGTATAGCTCGGTGGCTCCCAATGCAATGAACTGATAGTGCATATAGTTGCTTTGGGTGAATAGGTCACAATTTTTTTAACTTTTCCCGTTAAAGCTGGGACCGCCCCCCCCGGGGGCAGGGGGAGAGGGGGAAGGTGGGGTGTTGCAGAGGTTGGAAGAGTGGGGGTTGTTGTCTCAAAGTCTCCTTTCCTCACCTGTGTATTTATTATACCACTGACTCTGTGAACGTCCTGTATATTAGCTCCACAGTAAGAAACTCTTTTTAATGTATCTTTACCACTGGTCTTTACTACTTTGAATGAATGATGCATCTGCCACAGGTTTACACTCCTTGTTATCACATATTCAGGGCTACTATTAGAATTATACATTTTGCAGTTGAATTTGGATGAAGTAAATTCTACTTAACGAGTTGAGGGTAGTGATAAGAAATTTCTCACTTCCATACTGATGGTACTATCTTTTATTACAATTCCCCTCCCAGGGTGTGGTAATCCTAGTAATCGTTAATGGCTCTCTTTGCTCTCCCAGTACAATTTATTTTAAAGATTAAGTTCTACAGCTGATCTCCACGTACCAGTGCTTTTTAAAATGTGTCAGAGCTTGAACATGATTTAAAATAATTTATTTAAATCTAAGTTAACTTCATTTAAAATTTAAAATAAGTTAAAATAACTAAGGAGCTTAAAAATCTATTTAGCTAGAGTTAAAATGTCAAATAAGAAGCCATAACCAGCAACATTAAAAGTCACAAAATGTCATTAATATTTACTTCTTTTTTATAAACTTTCCTTCCTTGATAGTTGCTGTGACTACCTGTAAATGCCATTAATTTCATTACTGGACCAAAATACCCAAATTTAATTAACACCAATATACACTGAGGGTTATAGACCATTTAAAATTTTGTTTGAAACTTCTTTTTTCCCCAGTATTTCTATTCAGTTATATGCAATCGATTTAAAGACAAGGTAGATTTTGCTTGTGATGATATCCTGCACTGAAGTTTGAGAGAACACTGCCTATTACAGGGTACATGAAAAAGATGTGATACTTGGCAACACCAGTTTTGTTTCATTGCTGTCACATTGAAATGCAGGGAAGCTGCTCCCAGCACTCTTAACATTTACTCCTCTGGAAACCACCCAGTTCACCATCCTTCTCCAGGCTGCAAGGAGGAAGATGGTATCTGGAAGAATGATGAAAACTGGCTGTTAAAAAGCATGCTCTGAGCAAAGATTTGTTTTGAGTCAGGTGGCAAAATATCTGTCTGCAAAGGAGGCGGGATTCTGAGGAGTCTGTAGGCAGACCTTGCTCAGGTGGTGGCAGGTTGCAGATTCTCTACCAGCTGGTCTGGAGGCTCTCCAGAGCTGGTGGAGGAGAGCAGCTCCTCCTCTTCAACCAGTTTCTAGCAGCTTTCAACTTTACACAGGAGTGAATAGAAAGAGCACAACTACTGCTTCTCAGCACAGAATAGGAGAAACCTCTTCTTTTCCTGGCTTAGATAAAGTAAGTCTCTCCCAAACTCACACTTCTTCACAGCGTGTGGCTAAGATCTTCCCCTTAATCTGTTTTCACCATGTTGTGGTGTGATGTTACTGTTGTCTGGCGGTTTGTCTGGCCCTCTAAGCCACACAGTACATGTCCAAGATGCCGTTGTAAAAGACAACCTCTAAACATTTCTGCTTCAGACCTGTAGGCTGGCTTGAAGATGCAAACACGTCCTTTAGCACACGCCTTAGTGCAGGATGTGATATAGAGGAGTGGTATTCCCTAGCAACAAAGTTCAAGGAAAAAGCTTATTTGTAGTTTAAAATTGGAAAACGCAGGGAACTAAAAGCCATTAAAAGATTGTGAAGAAATGAAATGCAATTGCTTCTTAAAAACTTTTCTGGCTATAACCAACTCAGAAGAGGAGGGCAGTTTTGGAGAGGTGGCTGGAGGCAATACCAGCGGGGATTTACTCCTGCAGTACTGGTGACTGGACAATGTATGGGTCTATTTCAGGGACTACACTTTGTATTTAGTGGAGTTTTAGGTTCCCTAGGGAATAAACAGTGGGGAGGGTGCATCTGAATGTGATTATGGGGACCACAACATACCATATGTTCTACTGTCTCAATGTATGGAAACATTATTTCCTAATCGGCAACACATCTGAAACAGCTGCTGGTTTAGAAGAAGCAAATCCATCACTTAGGACTCCCGAGAGAAGTCAGATCATCACCTGATATGTCAAAGAGCTGGATTAACTTTTCCCTGTGAGGCAGAATGTAACTACTGTTGTATTTTATCCAGACACCTGACTGTCTTTGTAAATTGAACAAAGTCTCTGCCTGCTAAAATTAAATGGTGATTCACTCTAAAGGAAATAGGGTTTTCCAGCTTCTTTGAAGGAGACGTGAGAGACTGAAATCTTTCAAGAGGGAATGCCCCATAATTGCCTGGGTAGGTGGGGCATGCAAATTAATTGTCAAGGTTGAAAGAAAGCATTCTTGAAATAAGAGTACAAAAAATGTCACTATCCAATGAATAAATCACTACTATTTCTAGAATATCAGAATGTCTATAGAAGATAATATCTGGCTTAGTTTTGCTTAGACCATACAAGACAAAACCTGTGCTTGTCTAAAAAGGACCATCTCCTCAAATGTTCCTCAGATGTTATTTTTGTCTTCCACTGCATGCAGCCTTCAGCAATGAACATCTTCTGCATCTTCTGACTTCCATCAGACCCTGTGAAACCAAATAAGCAAGTAATGAGGAACTGGTTTTCAGAGCACCTCTTGTCCTGTTCACTTTCTAGTAAGCTTTGTCCTCTTTCCAAATCGAAAGCCAGGCCAAAGAAATTGATACACCTGTATATGGAGTTACAATACCTAAACCTGCAATTGAGATCAGCCTGTAAGACATCACAGCAGCTTTATTTCTTGAGAGTCAAGTTTACTTTTCTATGCCCAGACAAGAGGATCTAATTTTGGAGCTGTGGACTCTAACATTTCTGAAAAAGTTGTCTTCACCAAAGAGGAACTCACCATTCAAACAGTATTTTCGCTGCCAAGCCGCATTCCAAAAAATTCACAAATTAAACAAAACCTAGGCAAAATTCTTGTTGAAGAGGTTCTTAATTTTGGGGGGAAATTTACTATAGTATGTAGGTTTATACAAAAGATGTTCCTATATGATGGAGATGGAAAGTAATTTAAAACCAATAGAATACAAAGTTAATAGGGCACTTTGAAGAAGGGGACTCTAGGCATTAAGAAATTAAAATCATGCTTCTCTTAAGACAGTTATATTGTTTCCTGAATTTTGGAAGACTTTCTCCCATGGGAGGGACCCCGTGGGGAAGCAGCGAAGGACTGTGAGGAATCTTTCTCCCTGAGGAGGAAGAAGCAACAAGAACCACTAGCCTGTGAACTGACTCTAAACCCCATTCCCTGTCCCCCTGTGCTGCTGTGGGGAAGGAGGGAGAGAAATTGCAAAGGAATTGGGGCCATGGAAGAAGGGAGGGGTGGGGTAACTTACGTAAGCCCTGCTCTTTGTGTTGGACTTTCTCCCATGGGAGGGACCCCGTGGGGAAGCAGGGAAGGACTGTGAGGAATCTTTCTCCCTGAGGAGGAAGAAGCAACAAGAACCACTAGCCTGTGAACTGACTCTAAACCCCATTCCCTGTCCCCCTGTGCTGCTGTGGGGAAGGAGGGAGAGAAATTGCAAAGGAATTGGGGCCATGGAAGAAGGGAGGGGTGGGGTAACTTACGTAAGCCCTGCTCTTTGTGTTGTCTGTGTCCTGTGTGCATCTCATTAGTATTAAATTAAATTATTATATTCCCTCAATTTGAGTCCGTTTTGCCTGTAATTGGCAAAGAACCCTCCTTATCCTTTGTCTTGACACATGAGCTTCTAGTTGGCCTTTGTACTTCCCCATCCCACAGTGTGTGTGTGTGTGGGGGGGG
>NW_009954232.1:452811-476669 GCF_000747805.2 Chaetura pelagica | reverse complement strand
GACCCCACATAGCCCTAAGTATTGACTGATCGAGTACTAGGGAGATTAATTGGAAGAACAGAAAGCCACAGAGGCAAAATCTTTCTGGAATTAAATAAGAAAGCTAATTACTGGTGCAGAAAAAAGAAAGAGGTCCAAGAGGATGCAAATAGCAGCTCTGAGTCTGGTTCAGACATAGATTTCTGGAAGCAAGAGAAGAAAGACCCACGCATAAAAATTAAGAGAGCAAAACAGACTTGAAAAGGAGATCTCAGATCGAATTAATCTTCAAGATTTCAAAAACCTTAGAGACAAAGTGGAAAAGGGAGATTAAAAGATGGTTGGGAAAAGCTTGCTTTGTATTTGCTGGGAGCACTCGTGTTAAAAGATGAACTCACAGGCAGGAGGTGAGGGACTGATTTTATGGTTTACAGGAACAATTATCTAGAGGGGAAAATAACTCCTAATTGATGCAAGGTCTTCCAGTTTATTCAGGGAAAAAAAATCGCAATATTTTCCCTGTTAATTACTAGGGACCGTTCTTGAAATGCAGCAGCTTGTTTTAAAGAGCATATGGTAGGGGGTGCTAGGCAAATGCAGCAGACAATGTGTTACTAAAAGAAGAAGATCTCTTTTACATAAGGGACATATGTAATCCAAATTTATCCACATCGTACCATCAAAATGGTATTTTAAATCATGCCATCTATAATATTAATATTCAGACTGCAATTACTCAGGAACGTATGTATGATCAGTCCTTTGAGACATTACATTAAGGGGCAGCTTGAATCTTAGCTTTGTAGGAAAAGATAGAGGAAGGGCAGCCATGAGATTGCCTTGATGAGTGATGTGCTAACCTGGCTGTTGGAAGTGATGTGCTAACCCAGCCTGCTCACATGCTGAGGCCAATAAATGGTCCTGTCATCTGGAAACTTCTTGAAGCTCCTCAACCGCAGGACTTACTCCTTTTACATAAATATCCTTTCTCTTCCTCAAGCTCTCTTTGGGTATGCAGTCATAACTTAAATTTATTTTTCAGTAATGCTATTTTTATGGAATTAGGATTTTATATCTGCAACTACAGGGTTCTCTCACAGTCTCATTGCCACCTTTTGTCAGCTGCATCCCAGTTTCGTATTCTCTGTCACAGTGTGAAAAAGTTTCTGATCTACCCTCTCTTATCTCCACCAAAATTCTTTTGTAGATGAGCCACAGGGGAGAAAACTGGCAGCACTCTGTGCTTCACTCATAACATTAGTTCTGTTTAAAATAAAATTTTGTGGTTGTTTTAATAAAGTCACAAACGAACCGTGTCACCAAATGGATGAAGGGATTTTATTAAAATCAAAAAGTAATTATGAACACCCACCTTCACAACATCCCTGAGCGTGAGGGAGGGCTGAAAGATGATTTAGGGGGGACAGTGACTGTCAGCGGGGGTTTCCTGAGAGGAGATGGTCCCACAGTGGGGTTGACTCTGGGGACAGACAGGCAGGCTGCTGGCTGTGTGGGTTGGGTCAGGGATGGCCCATGTCTGAGCCCTGGTTTAGTTGGCATGATTGAGAGGTGCCAGGGGGTCTGCGCCAGAGGGCAGGAGGGGCTGGCAGGGCCTGCAGCTCTAGGGGCTCTGCGCTGGAAGAAGGTGCCAGCAGTGGCACCTCCAAGTGAAAATGGCTTCTGTGGCAGCGTCTGTGTCCAGGAGACCACCTGGGTTCATGCTAAGTGTGGCTTCAACTCTTCCTGCAGGTTGCTAAGGTGGAGCTGGGATGAAGAGCAGAGTCCCACCCACACACTGTGGTTTTGCAAGGGAACTGAAAACCCACAAGCACTGCTCTGCAGCCAGCTGGGCAGCCAGCCCACAAGTTGCATGGCAAAGATGGTACCACACACTTAAACCTGAAGTGGACTTGGGAAGAGTGTTTTAGGAGCTGTAGATTGAGAATGGATGAGTAACTTTTCCCATTTTAAAAATAAAATTTAAATAAATCATGGCAATTTCAAAATAATGGTAAATCCTATAAAAACTAAACAAAAGTATCTCCTTCTTATTTTTGAGTCATGTTGTTTCAGTAATAGCAGATATTGTGAGGCCTCTAATAAGCAAATAGAGTGAGCATTAATGTTGCCAATATTATAATTCAATCATCATCTTTCTATAGGTTTGGCCACCTTGGCTCCTTTTTCATGTGCCTCACACCTTCTTCTCTTCTAATTGCCCTGCTCCTGCCAAAGGAGCTAGCAAAACATACAGCTGCTTGTAGAGAAGAACAGGTTCAAAAATTCAAAACTTTCAAGAAGGTAAAACATAATAATTATACCAAGTTAGCTTTTCAATATCTGTTCAGTCCTAACCTAGCTGAGAGAGTGGTTCAAACAGCCCTTTATTCCATACAAAGGCTAATTTGTATATCACTATCTGCCAGGAGATGATGTGCAACTCTGAGGAGGTCATACCACAAACAAAATATCACTCACAGCATTCCCTTTTTTTCACTCTCCTAACACTCTCTTTCCTGCAGGATCTTGTGATACAAAGTACTTTCCCTTTGGAAGAGGCAATTTCCATACCAACCTTGCTGTCTTAAGCATGAAGAGCTGACATGAAAAGGCTGAGGTTGAACCTGCCAGCAACTGTGCCCTGTGTTCAGCCCCAAGTCCTTCCCAGCAGACAAGGCTAAATACCAATCCATAGAGTATATGGGAATCAGCCTCCTGCCTGGTACACCTTCCCAACTGGGCAAAAACAGTGGGAAGGTTTTTAGGGTCAGAAGGAGAAACAGTAGGAGAAAGCATAATGCAGTATTAAACAGCTGTAAAGCAATCGCACGGCATAGAAGAAATTATATAGCAATCAAGAACTAAACCCCAGAAATCTGCATGCAAAGAAAATACTATAAACATCTAGCACCTCTGCATCCCTGTTTCTTACCTTTTTCTCCTATTATAGCTGCTGTTTCCATCTCCCGCTTCTGACCAGGCTTCCCACCAGAGCCATCTTAGCAGCTTTCCCTTTGATATCCCATTTCTAGCCTTCCTCCATCTGCAGCTCTAGGGTGTGCCTGTCTTTCAGCTATACCTTTCATCAATTTTTAGGTCCTTAAACCCCATTATGGGGTTTATGCACCTTCACATTTCCAGTTAATTTTATCTGTGATGTCACAACTCTGGAAAGATGTTGTCCCACTGTCTTGCTGCTAACTAAAGCCAGCTCACTGAAGGCTCTGATCTACACTCCCAGCCAGTTTCTATCCCTTTAATTTGGTACAGAGTTATTTTCCAGGTGATTAGTTAGGCTATTTTTAAGTGGTTTTCAAAAGCAATGTTTGCTAAGTATGGTGTGTTAAATCCACCCATCAAAGCTCATAATATTTTTAAGAGAAAGTAATTATTAATCATGCTAGTTGCATTATTCATTGTAATTTTCAATTGGTCTGCCATTTTGAAAATAAACAGCTTGTTTTCTACTTTACATATGTTTAAGAACTGAATTACTTACAGCTGTAAGTCTAAGTAAAAAAATCAAAGAAACAGAAATCTGCAGGCAGATGTTGCATTTGAACATCTATTCTCACAGCTCTGAAAATCTTGTGTGTAGAATTCACTTTCCCTGTGATGAGTCAGTTCATAACCAATGACTCAGCATCAGCAATTATCCTGGGGCAGTGAGGCAGAGTGTGGGTGTCCTTTGAACTGATTCCGTGGATCACTGATCCCAAAAGTCACTCACCAAGGGCATCAGGTGGTTGGACAGTATTACAGTAACAGGTCTATTGATTCCATTCCTTAAATAAAACATTATGAAGAAAAGACTATTGCAAAACATCTGCAGGTTATCCAGCAGGCTTGTGGCATGCAGCTCACTCCTGATATAAAATATGCATGGTACAAATACCCTGGGAGTCTGGTCCTTGTCAGCAGGATTGAGCCACACGACAGCAGCAACCCGAGCAAATGGGAGGATGTAAGTGAATAGCACATTTACACAGATATGTGACTGAGCATTAATGCTGAGTTCATTCACTTTATGTCTGCTTTAGCAAAATTTTCATCTACACTTGACATTTAGCACAGGCTGAATCTTTTAATATATTTACATTAATTTTATATTTCCATCCATCTCAGCTCTCACTGACTATCTAGTCTCTTCTGTGCTATTTCAGGGTGAAATCAAACAGGTCAGTCATGACTTAAAGCTGATTCTGCACTGAAAGGAAAACTCATACAGTTAGAGATAACTTTGAGGTGACTTAAGAACCTGTCAGGCTGAACTGGGCTCACAGAACCATGTGTTACTAGAGCCCAGTTTGGGTTTGGCTCAGGAGGGTCAGGAAGCAGGTGTGTGATGTGATTACCCAACTGGTTCTTTGGATGCAGCACAGGAGATCTGCAGAGACCGTCTCACAGCTGCAACACCTGGGCTGGCAGCTCTCAGCATGCCAACGGCCAGGGTAAGCATCAGAGCTTAGTGCTGGTGAGTTTTCTCTATCCCTGACACAAGAGCCCAGCCCACCAAGGTCACAAGAAGCTCCCTGTGCCATCATCTCCCACTTGTGCCAGGAACCACACGTTGGCACGGGTTCTGAAAATGGTTCCCACATCTCAGTGGCGCCACTTGCAAAAACATTTTTGGGAACAGTAAGGACTGATAAAATATGCACTACAGTCTATGCCGAGGCAGTGGTAAATTTGCTATAGCAACATAGTACGTCTGATGGTTATGTTACTCAGAAGCCTCAGCTGTGAGCAAGGACTCCTTCATGCCAGATATTGAACAAGCCCAGAATGAAAACTGTTACTGCGAGTTTGCTATTTAAGTAAGTGATTTGTTGAATGATGATAGCCTCAGTTGTGAAAAGTACTGCTTTTAGAGCATATATCCTGCTATTTTTATCTTCAGTTGTTTGCTAAATACACAAGTAAACTTAGAAGTTCCAGAGCAACATGTTTTCTCACATGAGATTTTGAGTAATTTCTGAGTTTCTTCATGTTCCTGCCCTAGAAGTGCCCTAACAAAGTCCTGACAAGTGAGAACTTTAGGTGGTTGTGGAAATTTTCAGTCTTGCAGAAGAGTGGCATTTGCAAAGATGCTCACCATAGAATAAAATGCATCCACATTTACTATGTCTTTGTTATCTTCAACCTATTCATACACAACAATACCCTTTATTACAGTGGAAGAGATAAAACATAACTTCACATAAGAGCATGTAGGTTAAGGATGACAGAAAAGGTGCAGTGAGAAACAAGAGGGTGCAAAGCAACCCCACAGGGTCTGCAGCTGTCTCCAGAGGCACCAAAGGGAATTTTTAATAAATAGGGTCTCCTGGAATATGAAAAACTAGTGTCATCACACTGGCACAAAAAAAATCAGGTCATTCCAAAAGAAAGGGTTGTTTCCACACAATATGGTTAAATCATGCTGTGTGTTCTGTTTACTAATGCTTTAAACAGTTTTCTTTTTTAGCTTAGTTATTTTAGATGAAATCCTCTTTCCAGCTGGTAGTGTGAGTAAACAGCTGTAAACTGAGGTTTTCCTCCTGGTGGTGGGAAGAAGGAAGGACTCCAGACTCAACAGCATGCAGCTCCTACTGCAGAGTTGATGGGGCCCTCAGCTCCATTTCACATACTTTTAAAATATCAATTTAATCCTGGTTGTGTAACTTTAGATTTTTATGGTCACCCAATGAACCCGGACATGATACACACATCTTAGACAGCTATTTACAAATGAACTGAATTTTGTCTCTAAAAGGCCTGGTAATGTATAAAGGATTAGCACAATACACTTGCATCCAATTTGATAAATATGTCTCTCTGTATCAATCCTATAATGATCTTAGCCATAAGGTAAATGGCTATATAAATAAATGTACCCAATCCCAATGGAATTTATTCCATTGCATCCACATGTTTTGTTTAGCGTTTTTATGAAACTATATGAAAAATGAATGAGTGCTCAAACTAGTTTACATCACTCCTTAGTGATTAATTACAGCATAAACACCATGATTCTTCTATGCCAAAATAGAAAAAAAAATACCTCAGAGCCATGTTTAATCATTTGGATCTAGTAGTGCTCTGTTTATTCATTCCTTTTTGGTCCATTAGAGAGTAAATTAGATTTGATTTGCTTGCTCTGATTGGCTTAATTGTGCCAGTTACAGATGAGTACAAATAAAACTGTAATAAATCCAGCAGATGTTTAACCTGCTCAACCAAGATCTTTAACAGTCAATTCCAACAGCAATTTACACTCAGCGGTTTAACAAGACCCTTAGGAAGTTGATCAGATTTTTCTAAGAAACAGATACATTATTTCTGAGTTGCTGAAAAAAGACTGGCACAATGTGTTTTCAGGCCTGGATTATTTCACAAATATTTGTTTGTGATCTCACTTCTTTCTGTGCCAGGCTGTGGGGGAAAAGCATCCCCACATGTCTGGGAGGATTACAGGAGCTGGTGTAAAAGTGAATCGTATGGCTTCTGCCAAAGGTAAAAGCACTGAAGTTTACCAGGCAAGAAAACAATTCCAGGATAAAATTATAAAATAATGGGGTTTTATGTCCTTGACTTAAAAAACTGAAAATACTTACATCTGGTGCATCATGTGCTCAACTGCAAGGTTCATCAGATCACAGTTTAAATTGCTATGACCTTTAAAAATACTATTTAATATGTGTATGAAATATTTAATACTAAATACTGTATCTTAGTCAAATCGATCTTTTATGTGGTATTGAGAAACCATCTGTATCTATAGAACTAACAAGGACAATGTACATAAGCAAGCCAGTCCATGCTGAAGTTCATTATGCCTCAACAAGTCTCGCCAAGAAATAAAGTAACTTATTAACAGAGAAAAATACCAGTTATTTCCATTATAATGAGAGGCAAAAGGTATCCTCTCTGAGTGTGAAATTACTGGAAAGCATCCATTGATCCCTCCATTTAATCAGTCTCTTGAGAGTGCCAGAAGATGGAAATACATCTGATTAGTGTGGAAGTGTCAGCCTGGGATTAGTGTTTGGCACCAGGGTTCCTTATGAAGGGATTTCCTGTCTGCACTTCCAAACCTGGACCACTGGCTGCTTTTGCCACTTGCCCTGCTGAAGCAGGTTTCCCCTCCCTGCGTGAAGCCAATGGGAAGACCAGAGGATATGCAAACCTTTCAGTTAGGTTCCCTGACCGAAGGTTTGGTAAATTACACACAAAGTCCCAGTGAAAAAACCAAAATCAGAACCACCAAATCCATTGCTCCAAGACCATCCAAGGGGGCCAAGCAGACCGCTGTCCCTGGGGTGAGACCCACTGGAGAAGTCTCCCCCTCAGTCCCCAGTGCAGGCTGACCTGATTGCCTGCAGGGGACTGGGACTTATTTTTGCGGTGCATGGGTGAGAGAACTGTCTAAAATTCATAGGTTTGGGCTGGAAGGGACCTTTAAAGGCCATCTAGTCCAAACCCCCTGCAGTGAGCTGGGACATCTTCAACTAGATCAAGTTGCTCAGAGCCCCGTCCAACCTGGCCTTGAATGTTTCCAAGCATGGGGCATCTACCACTTCTCCGGGCAACATATTACAAAGGGATTCAAGAGGATCAAGTGCAAAACTTCCATTTAGGGGAAGGACCAAGGTGGGAAAAGGGAGGGGTCCAGATGGGTCGAGGATCTGGGTGAACCAAGAAAGAAGCCTACCAGTACCAGCCACCTTCATCATCTCTCTGCAAGAAAACCACAGCTTGACCTCACAGCAGATCCTGCTTGCTGCTCAGACAGGTGTTCATTAACCTCAGGAATTTCTATTTATCTTTTCTTTGTTGTAAAATCTTTTGCTCCTCCAACTAGCAGCAGAGGATGATGCTCAGCAAACAGTTGAATACACACCCGTACTGAAAACAAATAATTTGCAAACGAGACATAGCCTGGAATATGTCCTGAATATTTTTAATATTGATCAAATTTGTCAAAACTCAACTTTGTTCCCAGATAATTTGTGAATAGCAGAAAAAGCTAAAACTGCAAATAAACATTTGATCTGCATAGTTTGTGCTGTTCTGCCAGCTCCTGAATTATCAAGCAGAAATTCCACTTTGATTCTTAAATGTCAGATCCAATGTCAGATCCCTCAAGACAAGTCTGATCTGTTCAGAGAAGGCTGAGGTCAGCTGGTCAGTACCAGGCACATATATACCTTGTATTAGCACTGCACTGAGCACCTCTGACCTTAACCTGTCTTCCCTATAAATCAATTTTCTGTTTTGAACCAAACAAAATGATGCAACATGTCTGGTTTTTCTGTGCATTATATTACACTCAATTATTGTAAAGCCAGAATTTTCAAAGCATTTGAATTATTCAATACCTACATTATTTTGTATTTTATTCAGTTTGCCATGAAAATTGCCCGTGGGTTTAAACATACTCTCTAACAATGTTCACTTCATATTATTGTTCAGATATTATAATTTTAGTAAAGTTGGTTCAAAGACATGTGCTTCCAAAGCAACATAAAGAAAATTAAGCCCTTTTGTTGAAGTCTTCTAAAATTTCTCGATATTCAAAAAACACATTTCTATAAACTATTTCAGTGATTTTTACTTTTTTTTGTTGGTTTTAAAATACTTAAGAGAAATTTCTGAGCTTTTAAAAGACCAATTGTCCTGAAAAACAAATTGGAATGAGAATTCTTCATATATTGACTTTTTAAAAGCATTGGCAAAGAAAACTTATAGTTTGAACATAAAACCTCTCATAGAGCCTTGAATCTGTTAGTATCAAATGAGACATTGCTTGCTTCCAACTCTACCACTTTAAAAACAAGGAGCCCTCTATTAAAAACTGTATTCTTACACTAGTGAAGCAACATGAGAAGCTGTGATCGGAGCTGACAGTTGGTTTACTCTTACAATTTGATCACAAAATTTCAGTGCCATCTGTGGGAAGCCACACAGGCAAATGTGTCATCACATCTAATAATGAAAAGAAGAAACAGACAGAACGTGCTGTAGAAACAGACTGCTTTAATTACTCCTGAACAATGCTCTACAAAATTAGCAGAGCCCTATGTGGACAGGTTGCTTATGCAAAGGAGAAAGTCATGACAATGGCAAAGCAAGTTTTGACCTTGGGTGTTATACCTGAGCAATATCCAAACCGTAGATTCATTAAGAAAAACCTTTTAAGTGCAAGATTAGGGTATTGCTTGCCTTGCAGACCTCTGAATTTAGAAAAGCCAGGCAGTGCTGGCAGCTTAGGAGATAAAAAAGCTGCAGTTGCTTTTTTCTCTGAATGGGGATCTCCAGATGGGATGAGATGAATGGAAATAGGTGCACACCAGCATCCCTTGGTGCCAGCCAGGATGAGGTATGGGGTGTTATAAGGACAGGATCTAGGCGACTCAAAGCACTCTGTTGGGATGAAATCCCAGGCTATGGGGTGAATCAAGCAGATGAAGATTCTCTGCAGGGTTAGCCTGTGCTGGTGGGAGGAACACAGGCTCCATTTTGGAGAACACTTTGCTTCTCCATAGATCAAGACATTTAAGTAGGTTGTACTTTAACAAAAGGATGATGCTATGCAGGTTTAACCTGCCTGTATGCCCAGTGTCCTGGGTATTCTGGGCTGACCATGAAGATGGTGGCTTACCATGATGGCTTAAAGAGCTGCTGTGGGATAGAAGAGAGCAAACCTCTCATTTGTGAGGGTGGCCTAACCATGAAGACACTGCAGTGTGATTTGAGTCAAATGCCACCTGAAAACCAGGCAGGAGGGAAATGCAATGGTGGTGGAGGCTCATGCAGGTACAGTGGGGCCTGCTTGGACAGTGTTTTGGATGGCAGGGGAAAACAAGTCATACATGATACTTCTCACCTGCAAGCCAGCACCCCGTCCCAGCATCTGCTCAAGATCCCAGACTGCCCCTTGGCCTTTTCAGGTGTTTTTGTTTCTTCCTGATTAACACCTAGTCTCAAGTCCTGCTGCACTCATATTGCTATTATTTTATTTATGTTCTTCAAGCACTTTATTTTTTCTCTGCCTCTGGCAGGTTGGTTCTTCTCCCCAGGAGAGACCTCTGGATGACCTAAAGAGGAGACATCAGATGGCCCCTCACAGAGACTCCAAGTGCTGGCTCCTCATGATTTGGTCCCCACCAGGAAATAAAGTGGCTGGAGATTTTATTTACAGTCCAGAATGATCTGCAAAAGCACTGCCAGCGTTGGCTTTGGGCACTTTGTGGAGGTGCCCATAAGTTTTTCCCAGAATGCCAGCTGAGCACAGCACTGCTGGTGACATGCAGGTTTGGCAGATGAAGCTTGGAATCTGGAGAGACCTTGCCCTCTGAGGAAGGGGCAGCAGGCAGAGGATATGTGGGCAGAGCTAATGCGGCTCCTGCTGCGCCCTGAGCAGGGGAAGGCAGACGTGGCTGGAGCTCATGCCATAACCCATAGGTTTCCAGCCCATTTGCCAATTCAGCACCTGAAGTTAGAAGAGGATGTAGAAGTTTGTGGAGAAAGGCAGCTGACAGCTCTCAGGAACCATGGCAGGGCCAGCACATTATCTGTTCCGGCAAGCCCGTCCCTGAGAGTGACACTGAGAATGACACTGGGACACTCACAGCTTGTGAAACAATTAGCACATTCATAACATTCCTGTGTGACCAAGTGTGGCAGCACTATCTATATGTGCAAAATCAGGGTAATTTGCTGTCCTTGAATGCCACCTATAGGTTACTGTTCTTTGAAATGATTCTGATGCAAAACCATGGAAGACAGAGGTCAAAATGTAGGTTCGGATTACAGCTGTCAAATTTTTGTGTGCCTACTTTGATTTCTGTAAGGTCACTAGTGACCATGTTGTACTCAGGGCAGTTGCATCCATTGCCTGGTCACAGTTCCTCTCTATTTTCCCTGTCTTCTCACTCATGGCCATAATGGCTCATTTACGAAACTATCATTCAAAGGCTAGTCTTTTGCAGGAACAAAACTCTATGGATTTATCCCTTATTGCAACAAAACCTTTAGTTACTGCACAGTACTGCCACAGAGCATCCTTTGGAAGGATGTCACAGGGCATTTTGCAACAAATGAGTTTCAAATCATTAACAGGGAAGTCGGTGATTTACAGCAGCTGGGAGTCTGGCCCTTCTTTCTGATAAGAGACTTTTGAACAGCATGCATTTGACCTGTCACTTAACACTGTGTCCTTTCTGTTTACTCATATTTTCCTAATTAGAGCAGAAACTTGCAATTTCTCACCTCTTTAATAACATGAGGTTCCTTTGGGAACCAGGCTATTTGAGGAGATTTTGATAAAATAAATGGATCACCTGGAAATGGTCAGTTAATTTCAGTGTTCAACCTGGCAGTTGCTGAGCGTGACCTGCCCCTGCTCATGGTGTTTCCTCTCTGCATCACCTTTCGGGAGGGCACCAGCACACTACAAGACCCTGTGACACTAACCCAGCTCTGGCTCAGTGATTCAGGTCCAACGATTTGAGAACATGTTGTGCCCTGTTCCTAGTATATACTGGCACATACTTGGTAACATATTTGGGCAGTGTTGCTCTCTTAGCACTATGGGAAAGCCCAATGTGACTTCTGTTACTATAACTTCCCTGAAATGCTTGGGAAAATAGAAATACAGTTTTGTTTAGATTTGTGGTTTGGTTTTTTTTAGAGAGCTTCTAAAGGATGTGGATGAAGAAGGTATTACTACAAATATTTTCTTTCTGAGGTCTTCACACTTGCATATACAGAGTGTATGGGAATAGCTGTATAATTTAACAAAGAATATTTATTTTGTTCCACTATAACGTCTTCAGGACACTTACAAGGAAATCAGTGCTTGATTGGAGCTGCTGCTTCTCTAGCATCATTGCAACTTAAACCAGGAATCTAATAATGGAACCATGATACACATTAAGAAATTCAGTTGACACAGTAGGTCCTCCAAAAGGTCTAGGGACTCAAGATATCTCCAAAAAATGTTTCCAGAAGTACATGGTCATTCATTAAAACGTTGAACAATGGCATTAAAAACCAGGCTTCTCATAAAATGCCAGTTTCTCTTTTTTTCTAAAGATAAAGCTCAATGAGTTACTGCAGTTCTTCCTCAAATCCTTAGATGATTTCTTAGAGAACAGTGAGTATGCAAACAGCTTGAGATCCCTTTGTTGTACAATCTAATGAACTGTTAGATGTATGAGCAAAGGTGCATAATCCTGTTCCCTGAACCTTTGTTACTAAACACTTTGTGGGTCATTGGAAACACATCCTTACTGTACCAGCTGATAGGTTCCTAAAGTCCCTGTTGCCTTCACATCTTCATGAAAAGACTTGGAAAGATATTGTATATTTATATGTTCTGGATATAAAAGTAAATTATGTGCAAGTCATGTAACACGGTAAGAAAGGCAGAACTGAAACCAGAAGGAGTAAGTTCTCCTAAGATCAACATAGCCTGGTTTTACTTGTATTGTTATTGTTACTTTATTATTTCTCAACTGAAGCTATTTGCCTATGACTTCCAAATGTTTGTAACTGTAGCATAATAATTAGCAAATGCCTTTTTTTTTAACAGAAGTTTGAGCTATTGAATTGCTGCAGTCTTTCATTTTTTATCATGTGTGCTAAAGATGCTGTTCAAGCATCTGTCTGCATTAGCAGGCTCAGCTGCACATTTGCTCTCAGAGTCAAGAGAAAGCAGTATTTTCCTGATGATATTCCTAGAGCCATCTAATTGTTTTCCTCTATTAAGAGTCTCTCCCAGAAGGTATAAATAGGAGAATAAAAAAAAAAAATATTTTTAAAAAAGCATTTGAGGCACCTTCCAAGATGACAAAGCACAAAAGTTAAGAGAGACATGACTTCTCCTCTTTTTCTAATTTCAGTATTTGCAGTGTTTCTTAGCAGGGCCTCAGAACCAATGAGTCAGAAAACAAAACTTAAAATAATCCAGGAATGTTCAGAAGAAATTAATGTTTTGCAAAATCTCAGGCTGTGCTGTCTCCAAATATTTCTGTTCTACTCATTTGACTGTTCTACTCGAGAGGAGAGCAATGCCTACTTCATGAAAATATTGCCCTAAAAAACTCCCATCCTCAGCAACAGAGTTGGAGCAGGTGTGGCCTCTCGTGGTCCTGCTGGTGCATCGCTCACCTGATGAGATTTTTAGAGTGGCAGCCCCTTTATCTAGGGAAGAATCCACTGAATGGTCCACTGTAGTGCTAGCAAGTAGCCACAGTAGCAGGGAGTGCTGCTGTCTCCAGATATTGTCTCCTTGTCACCAGAGCCCTTCCAAAGTGGGCTGAAGAGGATAACAATGGTATCATAGAGGGGCTTCCCTGGAAGGGCTGCCTCTTGCCATGGGCAAAGGTGGCCACATGCCCTGTTTTCGAAGACATAGACATATAAAAGCTTCTCCCAAACCAGGAACAAGCTTGGCTTTGTCATCTCTGCAGGATCAGGAATGTGATTAGGAGACCACCAGTGTGTGACCTGGTAAACTGGATGGTGAGATGAGATAATGTTCTCTCATCTATTTCTGTCAACAAAGGCAGGTTTTGGCAGGACTAATGACAAAATCCTTCCCTCTGAACAAAACAGTCCATTTTTATGATTGTGGTGCTGGCTGTAATTCAGCTCTTCTGTATGTCAGTTGCCAGCAGCTTCCTCAGATGAATCAGTTTCTGCTCCCTAAACAGAGGCAGACAGTTAATAACAAAATATCTCTGCAGTACTTAATTCCAAATACTATAAAGAGAACTTTATTGGATTTACATACTGTCTGGAGGGCTGGTGCAGGCTGTGCAAAAAAAAAATGTCTTGGAAACAAAAAAGAGCAGAAAGTATCCCCTTGTTCCAGCTTAGACAGAAGTCATTGGAACACTCACAGAAACCATATATCACATGTTCTTAAGTATTTGTGGGATTGCAATATTTACTTTTGTTTCTACATGATTCAGATAACATTAACTAAGATTCCAAATCATCTTTGCACAGAAAATGCTAGCACTGCCTTTTGGCCAGAAGGTGAACAAAGAGCCTTTCAACTCATTTCTAGCACACAGACAAATAGTAAACAAAGCTTATTCAGCACTGAGCATCCATCTACGTTGACAGATTTTGCAAGCATCCTACCGAGAGTGGAATCCTACCAGGATCAGCCTGTGCCAAGTTAACTCAGTACATCACAACGGCCAGCACCTGCAAGTCCCTCCCTGTTACCATCAGATACGAAAAGACTTGGTGCTAGGTATTCCATTTGGAAATGGATCTTGGCTTTTCCCCATAAGACAAACCAGTTTGGCACACATAAGTGGAATAAACAAGAAAATACACAGTGACATTATTTTGATTAACCTTCCAAGGGATCATTCATAAGAGAGCATAAAAAACTCTACAGGGGAAACCTGAAGAATTTGGCAGCAGTATTAAATTGCACCCTGCCTTACTAGTTGCTCTTCCCAATCATTACCCTGAAATGGAAACAGCCTGGGAATGATTACTTGATCCCCTGGATTTTGTTTTAATGATGAAGAGAGCTCAAACCCTACAGAAAAATGATACCATTTTAAGGAACAGAGGAACAAATATATAGTAACATTTGCTGTATATCAAACACATGCCTGTTTATAACAATAAGCCAGAAATGTATGGATTCCAATTTACATGTCCTTAAAAAGAGTTCAGTAAACATTAAGGAAGCAATTGTTATTTCTAAAATACCTTGAAGGCACAAGGGTGATTCCCAGCTAGCTAGCCTAGGAGCTCCTGTGGTACAGCTGGTGTCTGCAATGCAACCACCTCCAGCTGAACTGCTCACCCCAGCTGTCCTGTGGGGCCAGGAGAGGGGATGGCAAAGCTCCAAAGCACGTTTATGGGATGACCCACCCAACCTCTTTTACAGTCAAAACAATCACCACACTCTCAGAGAAAAAAAACATCCCTTTACATCTAATCAGAATTTCATTTGCTCAAGGTGTGAAGTTTTCCTTCACTGTTAATCTCTGACAGGAATGTCTGGGAGCACACAACTGCCCTCCATCTAACCTGGGCAGGTAGCTGAGGACAAGCAATTGTCTCCAACTTCATGTCTCTCCTCCAGCTGAACAAGCCCAGCTCAGACATGTGCATCAGGACCGGGTGCAGCTCACATTCCACTCCCTGGCCAGCACTGCCTATGTCTCCCCAGAGCAGGATGAGAAGCTCAGATGCAGTTTTAACAGTGATGCTTGTCAACTATGCATCTGTAGCTAAAGCTAAAGACGTGCCTAACCCTGGCTGATGAGCAGCACAGCCTCTCCTTCCATGTGTGCTGCTCTGGGGACACATACCCACAGTGATCACTGAGCTTAGCTGCAGTCAGCTGAGCACCCCTCTTCTGACAGTAAGCAGCTGTTCCTGATGGCCTCAAAATTACCCACCCACTGAAATGGCTCTTTGAAAATATCCCAGAGTTCATCTATCAGGAGAAGCACAGTGGCCTTCCAGTACCTGAAGGGAACTGCAAGAAAGCTGGGGAGGAACTTCTTATAAGGGCACATAGTGATAGTAAAAGGGGCAATGGTTTTAAACTGGAAGAAGGTGGATTTAGGTTAGGCATTTGGAAGAAATTCTTCACTATGAGGGTGATGAGACACTGGAGTGGGTTGCCCAGTGAAACTGTGGATGCCCTCTTCATTGGAAATGTTGAAGGCTGGGTTGGATGGGGCTTTGAGAAACCTAGTCTAGTATGAGGTCACCTTGTCCATGGCAGGGAGGATGGAGCTAGATGATCTTTAAGGTCCCTTCAAAATAAAAGGGAAAGGGAAAGAAGGGAGAAGGGCAGGGGTGGGAACGGAAAGGAAGAAGTTTCAGAGGGAAAAAGGCAAGTGAGGGGTAATGGCAAAATACTGTTGTTAGCGTGACGAGTCAAACCGCATCTGCCTTTGCCAGCAGCCTGACTACATGCACAAGGTACACAGGTTCAAAAATAAAAAGATTTCACCAGAACAGATAAGTGTTGTTTTAAAAATGGCAGACACTATTTTAGCATTCACATGAGAAATGTTATAAATAGGTAGCTCTGAATATAAAGCATGTAAGCCACAAGCTAAGACAGACCCTGCTTACACTGTTGCTTCTTGGATTATCTGTGCTGTGGTGCTGCCTCAGAAGAAATTAGCCTTAGGAAGTTTCTTTAGCCTCCACAAAGTACCAGAACAACATTGAAGATGATATAGAGCTTGTCCATGAGACCTACCTGCTCAGGTTCTCTTTGAAATTGTAATGGATTCTTTCTGTGTGTTTATTACATCTTGTTTTACATGAAAGGCTGTAGGTGGGCATCAGATAAGACATGGAAGGGGAGAGACACAAGCAGGAACAAAGCAGGATGCCATCCTGCAGCTGGGTCAGTGTTATTTCCTTGGATAGCATAGAAAGATCAAGGCTTTTCCCAGGATCTCAGAAGGGTATAGTTTGAGCTGTTTCTATACTTTTGTACTTTCACTCTGTCTAAGAAGTTTTCTGTTTCTCTGTCCATTTGGGGCTTGTTGTAGGAGTAGTCTCTACTTGTCACCCTGTTGAAGAATAGTCACTGATTGTTGAAGAAGATCACTGATTGACCTCTACATGCAAGTGTGCTAGAAATTTTAGCAAAGGTATATTTAAGTTTACACAGCATGAAAACAATTACAGGAAAGATGGTATATGCTGGGCATCTCATGAGGAATTTCATTTTACCAAACAGATTTTTTTTATTATTTTTTTTTTTAAATTTTCATTTGAGGATTGCAAGCAAGATGAGTGTCAGGGATAAAATTCAATTGAAAGAAAGCAGCAACTTAGCACTCTGAGACATGGAGGACAAGAGATGTTGCATATGGCAAAGCACATGATGAGAGATTCATGGTGTGCTGGAGCTTTGCAAAGCTTTGCAGGCACAGCCAAGAAAATTCAAATGAGAAGGAATGGCAAAAGGGAGCCAATGGCATGAATCATAAGGGTGTAATGAGAAAAAGGTCAGCAGTCCACCAACTGGGTAGAAGGAATGGGAACAAAGTAAAACTCAGGGAGGCCAGGTTCAATGACAACACAATGTGAGTTGATAATTTGTAGTTTTAATAATGCAAAATTCAGTAAATAAAATGTTAAAATAAGCAACTTTAATAATTCATTGCAACATTTACTATTTTAGGACTGTTATTTTATAGTGTATTTGATTCAATTGCTCAGTGTCATTGCACGTCCTTTCCTTGCATCCACAACTTAGACATTAGTGTTTCATAAATGGCCAGCTAATTGTAAGGTATTTCTAGATCTTTCAACAATCCAGGACCCTGTCTGTCAGACCAGAACATCAGCTTTGAACAAGAATTACACTCTTGCTTACTGAGGTTTTATATTGCCTAACGTGGTCTGTAAATCTAGAGCTTGTACTAAACCAGCAACTTTATGCAGATTTGAATATTATTTAGGATTTCAATAGCTTTTCTTTTCAAAGCACTGTGTAAATATTAACCTATGTATATGTACCTTAACTTCACTGAATGATGCTTGTGCTAACTGCAGGAGTTCAGAGCCAGAGGCTGCATCAAAATGTAGAGGTTCTGCTCTATTTATCTTCGCTATATCTGTAAAAGCACTAGTAGGTGCTTTTGACAGAGCTGAAATGTTTGCATGTAGAGCGACATAACCTTCACCAAGACGGATCTTTTTCATGATAGAACTCTGTGTTTGATGCAGCACAAAGACTGATTCATGCATATGAGCAGGTAGAGTGTTATGGTGGGCAAAAGCTCCAAAGACTAAAAGGTTTTATATGGCTGACTGCAAGCTTGGTAGCTTAGCACTGATCCCAAGAAAATCCTGGGAAAGTTTGAGTCTGGTATGTATTTTATTGTTAAATACTGGTTTAAGTACAATGTAAGTGCAAGTATAAGGAACACTAGCAACATGCTTTAATGAAAAAAATAGTATCCTTGTTAAATGCACATTTTTAAATGCTAGCATTTAACGCCGAAGTATCACTAGCATTTTTTATAAGCTTAGTTCATAAAAAGTGACTCAAAATACTTAGATTTCCACAGGTTCTGTTACTTGTTACAGTATGACATCCTGATTAACAGCATTTTACTGAATTACTGAAGCACATACTAAAAAACTGGATAACTCATAGATTTCAGAAAGAAATAATTGCTGGTTCTCTGTCCTAGGCTGAAAAGTGTTCAGTCTTTTTACTGAGGAGCAAAAGCCATCAGATAATTTCTACAGCTCAACAAGACCAAGGCTTGGGAGAAAACTACAGCTATCTCAGTTTCTCACCAGCACAGAGAAGATCTGATATATACCCTTATGCTTGTAGCCACAAGAGAGTACTGTCTTGTTTTTCTGACTCTGGAACTTTTTTGATCTGACCAATTCAGATTTGACAGTGCTCAGGGCAAAGGCCTTCTCTCTTGACTTGAAACCAAATCTTATCTCATCCAGCATGAGGCTTTTTGTTAAGTTCAGTGAACTTTGACTAAGTTGCGCAGTGCAATATTCAAATAACTGAGATCCCACCAATTCATCAAGCCAAAACAGTGGTGAAAACCAGACCCCTTGATGCCTCTGAGGGCTTTTTCAAGGAGCTAATAGGAAATACTAGGCACAGAGCTTCAAGTGAAAATAAGCTCCTGTGTATTGCTAGTGCTTGAGGGTAGCTTTCAGCCACAATAATCAACAGGTAGAACAACAGTAGAATGATGAAATAACAGGTGCTTACACCTTGCCCTGCACAGTATAATATTCTGCAAACATTGGGTGAAAACATAAGATTTTGGCATTTATATATGCAAAAAAATAATGCAGATCTAGGCCTTGTACAAACCTGAGCAAACTGCTCTCTAGAGCCCTGCTGATGGAGTTAATAGCCTCATAGCTGCAGCAACTGCACAATTTGAGTTGACAGATGCAGTAGACACAGAGAATTAAAATTTAATTCACATCCCATCCATGATATATGTTTACATTAATTGCCAATCTGATTATCGGACTATATAATCCATTAAAAAAAATTGAGGAGCATAAATAGAAATCTTATATGGGCACCAGCAGGCATGAAAAATAAATCAGAAATGCAATGGTGAACACAATGCTCTCTGAGCCTGTGGCATGGAAGCAAGGGGTTTGCAATTTATCATGCAGTTAAGAAGATGGCAGAAACCCTACAACTCCTGTTGTGAACCTGCAGAATTGTCCTGTAGTCAGCAATTTAGTCTGAACCATTTTATTAAAATACCTTATTGTGCTTTGCAGTGTAACTTCTGTTTGAGACAATAGGTTTGAATTTAGGCAGGCAAAGAGCATAGAGTAGAAGAGTCTCCAGAGTGCAGAGGAGAGCTCTGCAAGCTCAGAAAGACAGAGAGCTATTAGTTTTCCAGCAGCTCCTCACTGTGGGTAATCATATTATAATATCCTTTCTTCTCCTGTAGGGGCTGATAAATATATGTACACATAACTGGTCCAAGATGCATGTTTCTACCATTTTAAAATCCTGGTTCCTTACTGTGGCAATAACTTGTGTTCTGTTCAACACAGGCAAGTAAAAAATTGCTAGAACATGGGCATCTTTCCCAGTATCTTTAAACATGATGTCTTTATAGGAAGGATGCTCCGACTACAAACAGCATAAGGAGTTCACTCTGTCCTTTGTTGTAACAAGCTTGATGTGGCTTTCATTTGACAAGATTGTATATATGCATACCTCAGATAATGCAAGTTGTTCTAGCTTGATCTGACATTAGTAGTGTGACTCTTGTCATGTTGGTTTGGAGTGCAGGGCAGAAGGAGCATACAAATGGATGCTCCATTTAAAAACTTCTGTACGTGCCATGGATCTTTTTTTGAAGAAACCTGGAGAAACTGTGTGATTCCTACTCAGCTGTTACCAAGCCTTTGAAAATAACTGAAGATTTCAACAAAGATTGAAAAAAGACATTGTGGTCCAGACCTGTAACTTTTCATAGCAGAAAATACCACCCTGGTGAACAACCAAATTGCTACCAAGAGATGGGTCTCAGAGAAGTATTCCAGCCCTTTGTCTTTCTTAGTTATAATGTGTCTTTACAGTAATTTTGAGATCCTACGCAATAATGTGACATAACATGAGAATGCAAGACAGATTTTACTGAGACAGATGACCTAGATATCTAGATGTCTGGACGATCTAGGTTTGTTGAGCACTGCATCCTATTCCTGATGGTGGTCAACAATGAATGAATACTTAAGCAAAGGAAGCAGGCCCTTATATTTCCCCCTGAGTTCTCTCCATGACTCCAGAAAAACTGTAGCTCAGAGACTTTCTAGTCAAGAGGAGTTGCCTTTGCACCTAGTGGCTTCTGATGGGTCCTTTCAATGAATTTGTCTAGGTATGATTTTGACTAGTGTAAAGTCTTAATATTCACAGCACCAAGGCTCAAGGGGTTACATGGATTATCTGCACAGTATGTAAAAACCACCTCCCTTGTTTTTTTTAATAATCTTCTTGCTGGTGTAATTATAGGTCTGTTAGGTCTTGTAACTGGAAGTGCCAGAGCCATAATTCATTCCCTATTAGTGCTTTCTGAGGTGCTCAGTATTTCATAGATGGCCTATGCCCTGAAACTACTGTTTCAGAAGGCATGTATTTTATTTAGTTTAAAAATAAACATACGTTACAAGCAAAAAGGAATGGAAGCTTTAGCTTTATAGAAGGATAGAAAGACATCATCACTGTCTTCAGACAGCGTAACAGAATGCACATTGGCCATAAAATACTTTAGCAGTTTTCCTGTCTTGCGGCAAGACAAAACTTTTTTCCCAAACTGTCATACCCTGAGTGATGCAACATTGTTCTTCCAAATGGTGCTCTGCAGCTGTACACAAACAGGTTTATCAGCAGAGAACTTCCTCCTGTCTTCAGTGTCCTTTACACAAATTCCAAAGAGTTAATGGTCTCCAGTATTTCTTGAGGGAAAACATAGTTGGAGAAATGGTGCAGGGAAAGAAAAATAATATGAAATTGTCTGCAGCCTGCCCTACTCAGACAATATGGATCTGAATTTCAATTCACTGTAAACAAGCAACCCATCCCTGAGCGTGTCAGCAGTTTTAATGTCATGTCATCCAATCAACACAGGTTGTGTTCTGGGAATCAGAAAACACTTCTGCATTCATGGCAGAGAAGACGTTTTGTCTTGTTTCACTAATTCCTTCTGCTAAATTGTACCTCTCCTAGCTTCTTGTTGATGCAAAAGATCGGCATTCACTTTCTGGCATTGGCAAATACCTCTTTCAACACCAGAGTGAGTTCCAGGCTGCTGTACAGAAAGAGGTAGCTAATCTCTCTATAGAGTGGCATTTCTTCTTCTGTGATAAAGTCTGAGTATACCACTGGTGAGCACACTTTTTAAGGTGAACCATCAATTTGAAATCTCAACTTGCTTGAAAACACTGAGTTAGTTCTTCATGTGCTGAAGACTGGCAGAGATCCATTTAATTCAATTGAGGCATGCTGATTTGAACTAAAGAGCTGACCCTCCGTGCCTGCCCATATTAAATTATTATTATGTTAGACAGATTACAGATAATTATAATCCTGTATATTTCAGTTTATTGACTCTGTGTCTCTGGGAGCACTCTCTTAAAGGAATTTAGCCAGTCATCTGCCATTCATTCAATTACAGAAATACACATACAGGCTCCCAAACTAAAACTGAAAAAAAAAAACCAACCCAGAAATAAAAAGACTGTAAAACCACGGCAACTGGCAGATAAATGATAGGCTGGTCTAATATTTGATCTGCTTTCAACTCATTGTAGAAACATTGCCTACCAAGCTGGCAAGATCTGAATTATTCCTTAAAAGGCAATTCATGATCCTTGCTACGCAACATAAGTCTGATCACACAAGCTCTGTCCCACTCAGTTCTGGACCTGGACTGCTCTGAGAACTCTTCAGACCATAAGGTTTATTTTCATTTTAATTTCTCAAGAACAGATGTCTTCTCCCTGACATCATGTCACTGCCTTTGATCTGTTTGCTCTGGGAGGAGGACGTGGAGAGCCACAGACTTGCTCCTGCTGCTCATGGACATTGGTGCCACCTGCACCAAGCCTTGCCAGCATGGCACGGGGGGCCCATCGTGTTGTGGAGATGTTGCCCTGTGGCTATGATGGTGATGCTGCTCCACTGCTGTCTCGTGCCCTGTTCTGTTCCATGATGGAGACTAAACTGAGGTAACATTACTGCCTGTCTGGACATTCTTATGAAAATCAGAAGGGAAGGAGGCTTTGCAGATCCATGTGATCTCTCCTTTTTGTTTGTTTCCCCTGTGTGTTCATTTCAGCAGTAAAAGTCTGTAAACCTGGTTTAACAGATAAATTTAAACCCTCTTTACATTGTAGTTAGTCTTTGTCTGTCATAGTAAAGAAGGATTTTATTTCATCCTGCATCATTAAATAGAAAGTTGTGGACTATGCTGCACGTTACAATGTATGGTGGGAGAGGTACTTAAAACCACCTCAGTGACCCTTTTATGCAAACAAATTTAACCACACTCAGCTTTACTCAAAAGGCAGACCATCCCATTTCCGTTACCTGAGTCAACTCACAAATCCTTACATTGCCATATATCCCTATATTGCTATATATGCCTATATGGTGTAATAACCCCCTGCAACAGCACAGGCTGGGGCCAGTCATGGGTAGTGGTGGAGAAGCAGCTGAACCCAAGTCTGCACTGGATTTGTGTGGCAGGGAAGGGCAGCCCTGTGCTGGGCTGCATGCAAACAGCAAGGCAGCAGATCGAGGCATGTGCTTATTCCCCCATCTCTGGCACTTGTGAGACCACATGTGGTGTGCTGTGTGTAGTTTTGGGTTTAAAGACATTAATAAACTGGAGATTCCACAGGAGAGACGTCAAGATTAGAGGGTGGAAGCACAAACCAGGAGTGCAAAAATACGTAAAGAGACTGGAAGAAATAGATTTGTTATGTTTGAAGATAAGAAGGCTAAGGGAACATCTTAATGTCATCTTCAACAACTTAATGGGAGGATAAAGAAAAGATGGAGCCAGACTTTTCTCAGAGTTGAACTGCGGAATGGCAAGAGGTGATGGACACAACTTGCAGCAAGAGAAATGCTGATAAGTTAGAAGGAAACGTATCTTCACAGTGAGAGTAAACATACCCTGGAAAAAGCTGCCCAGATAGTTTCTGGCAGCTTCCTGGCAGTATCCTTGAAGATACTTAAAATGCAGCTGGGAAGTCAAACAACCTGGTCTAGCTTTGAAGTTAGTCCTGCTTTGAGCCAGGCACTGAACCGTGTAACCTCCAAGGTCCCCTCCAACCTGAACCATTCTGTGATGCTGTATGGGACAGTAGTGGAAGAAACAGGTATTTTGAGGGGATCTGAGGTGATGTATGTCTCTGGAGGTCCAGTGGACTCAGAAGTCCTGGATACTACTCTGAACTCTGAGGCAACTTCTGCATCATCAACTTCCAGTGAAGCTGGAGACAATAGATGCTTATATTGTGTGAGAATTGCCCACAGTGAATAACAAGACATTCAGCCCAGCCTAGGATAAATCCATCATCCTTCCCAACTGAAAAATAGGGATATATATATAGCAAGGTAGATTAGCTGCTTTTGAAGGATACCTGCTCCATAGCTATGGAGGCCATCAGACAGGAAAGGAAAACATCTATGAATTACACATACTAACATCCAGTAGTGCAGAAACCCATCAATTTATCTGCCAATTTTCTGCAATAGAAATTAGCTTGGAGGGATAGCAGTTAAGTGAGGAATGTGAAAACATTATTTTAAAATGTTTGTTAAGTACTTTTCATAGCAATATTAACATTAATAATTCCTG
>NW_009954232.1:443323-452685 GCF_000747805.2 Chaetura pelagica | reverse complement strand
GCTGGCATTGGGGCCTCCGTTGTCACCCACTCACTTTGGCATCTTACCATACATGAAAACTTTTGCCATTTAAGCTGGTTAGTAACATCCTCCAATATTGCCACTAGCAGTTAACTTCCAGTTTGTCATCATTTAGCTTTCCCAGTTCATCTGTTCTGCATTAAAGAGTGCAATACCCAGAATAATTTACAGCCTATGGAGGGCTGGGTTTCAGTAGGCAGCTCTCTCCATGAATCTGATTCCTGAGCTGTAGTACCACCTCTGTCCAGTCTAGGATCTGGGAGCTCTTTTTCATGTAAAAACAGGAGCCATCCACTGCCCTTTGCGTGCATTGAAACTGCTTCTGAAGCCAACAGATCTGTGTGTACAGGAGGGACCATATGTGGTACATAATGACAGCCTAGTGGACATATACAAGCCTATACAATATGCCACAGTGCCACATAAAGGGGATTTCAGCTGAAATGCTGATACGTAATTTCATGCATCTATCAGGATGATTCATCTATTTCTTACGATTAACAACAATATAGCTATTACAGCAGCTTCTTGCAATCATGAGAGAGGTACCTCCAGATGCTGATTACCTTGATCTTGGCACAAAAAACCACTAGCAGGCAGTTCAGCAAGGTCAGACCGACCTACAACATACTTGAGGTGCCTTGGCACAAGATAAGTCTTTGGGGATCACTGGCCAATATGAGGAACATGATGAAGCAACTATATTAAATCTAGCAGTAATAATATTCCAAATAAGCACGTAGCTTTTCACAGCTGCAAAATTTGGAGTTTATTTTCTAGTAATATCTCCAGTGTAACTCTAGGCCAGGAGTGGCAAGCTCTCTACAGACCCAGAATTAAGAATTAAAATAAACACCAGTGAATAGCCATAAGCTTTTAAAAAAAGCACTAGATTTCATATTTTGTTGATACTTTACACAAGATCAAAAGTATGTCAGGCTTATCCTTATTACGTGTTTAATTTTGATACCTACCTAAATAAATGCATTGTCTATGTTGGGGGGACATGTGCCTATGTTGAGGACAACATGCTGGATGGTGGGACATATGCCTTTTGGAGTAACTGGGTTTCAGGAGATGCTGCCTTGCACTGAGATGTGACCTGAGCTTGTCTCTCCATGTGGCACTTTTTACCATGGCTGGGAAGTGCAGAAGAGCAGATGGCCACTGAGCCAGTTGTTGCCTGTCCTCCCCTCAGGATGCCTCCGGGAGTGGGAGCAGCAGCCTGCAGGGCTTGGTTCATGGCTCTGAGAGCTGCACCATGAAAGACACCTCCAGCTACAGAGACCAGCTGGCCTCCTGGGCTCTGTACTTTTAACCAGGAACAAGGGGGACCCTGTAGCAGGGGAATTGGAAAGCAGAGAGCTGTGGTAGTCTGATTCTGGGCAGATTATTTTTCCAGACGTTTTTTCTTGCTGGCTGCCTTTTGTATGTAAATATGTGGAGTTTTCATAGGAAAGGGAATTAATGAGCAAGGAGCATCTATACAATTCTTACAGTAACAATCTACAAATGTATACTGACTTAATGGCTCAAAAGTATAGAGAAGATGCAAGTTACATATAGATATATTTCTTAAGGGTATACAATCAGTGAGAAGCTACAGTTTAAGGTCTAATGTAGAGTGGCAACCCACACAGTCTGAAAAGATTGAAGAGCTTTATCAGCAGTGTGATTTCACAGCCCAGTTGATAGCAGAAGGGCTGAGCCTGACTGTTAGCAACAGGACAGCCATGGGCAGAAAATAGTTACAGAAAATACTGGTCACTAGAACAAAAGAAAATTCTCTTTCAGTCCCACCCCCACAAAGACTATACTCAACTCAAAACTAGAAAACATGAAAAAAAGTGATTATTTCAAACAAAATTAAAAGCTCAGCTGTAGACCTAAAAAAAGACAGTAATGTTATGGGCATACAGAAGATGCTACTTTTCAGGGAAGCATTTGCCTTGCTAACACCCTGTCTATCTGTGAAGCAAAAATTACACAAACATATGAAGATGATAAAATGGGGTTATCCACAGGGGTAAACACATTCACAAGAAGGGGAGGCTGAAAGTCTGCGTTTGCCAGTTACCCAGCACACTACTACTTTGTCTCTCTATATGGACAGTGTCTGTTCCTCTTCTGAAGCCCTTGTTGCTGCAGGGCTTGCTGGTCTCTGCAGAGCCCCTGCTTGGTTGCATCTAACCCAGGTGGGCATGGGCCTGGGGGTGTCTCCTGCTGCTTGCAGACATGCCATCTCTCCCACTTACTAAGTGGTCCCACCTGTATGTGTTGAATTGACACCTCCTTCAGACAGTCCTTGAGGTTTCTGTAATAAATAATTGATAATTAATACTCATCTCTTTGCAAAGCTCTTGGAGCTGTTGCTTCTTTGAAGTCTTTTCTTGAATGAAGCATGTTTTTGTGCACTCCTCTTGACAAGGAAAAGACTCCATATAAGATATCTCTTTTTTCAATGTTTATCATTTTGCGGGTTCATTGTAGTTTGTGACATACCAGGTTCTCTTCCTCTCAGTCTGACCTCTTGTTCTTCCTTCCTGTGCACTTTGCTGCTCCACAGCAAACTGCTTGTCATCACCTTCTGCTGATGAGCTCTCACTTAGGTTTTCAAGCAACTCCTCCAGAAAAGCTTTTGCCATTTCTTTCTGTTTCATAAGCAGACATTTATTTTCCCAGTCCTGAGCACAAACCAGAGTATATCCCAAGAATGACAAAGCCTCAGGCTAAAAACCATCTAAAGTGACAACAAAACATGTCTAAATCTCCACCCAGCTTCACATGTGTGGGCCAAAATCTTAATTAGGGGAATAATAAGCAATAAAATATGCTGCAACCCTTAGGATACAGTCCACTAGCATAGGAGGGAGCATTCAGCCTGGAGTCTGTGTGTACCTGGGGGTGAGTCACCAGCACTATGGCTGCAGGTGTAAATATATTTATGTCAGCTTTGATCTATAAGACACAAGGCCATAGCAGCCTAGACCTCTATACAAGTTGTAAAAAAATCTGTATGAACTTTCTCTTGATCTTCAGGTGGCAAATTCCCTGTGAAGTTTGTACTGCAACAGCTCTAGCACTTTGGTTACTTGGGAGGCTGAGTAAGTGCACACACACTGCACATTTCCCACTCCTGCTAATACCAAAGGTGGGAATTTTCAGAAAAAAAAAAAAAAAAAGGTGATGGTACACACAGTTGGTACCAAGTACAGGCAATTGTTTAATCAGGAATTATGTTTCCTTGTCTCATCTTCTGGTCCCCACTGATGCAACAGCTGCCCGCAGCTCCACAGGTCCTACAGTCCCACAGCCCTCTGCCCTGGTCGGTGCTGCCAGTGTTACAAAAGCAGGCTTGGTAACAAGTACCATTTTTTGATAGAGTGTATTCAGCTCCCCACAGTCACTGCACATTAATTAAATATGTCTTAGTATTACACTGAAGCTCTTCTTTAAGTTTTTTTGTCTAACAAGAGACTTTGCAAATCCAAGAATTTATCTTACAGCTTTCCACATGTGACTCTAGATACAAAAAAAATGGTTGCAACATGCATTCTCCTTACTTAAATTTTTTTTTTCCAAAATTCTTCAAGAAATAATTATTTTTTAAAATTTACTTGTTAAAGTTATAATCTCTGATAAGCATTAGAACAATTGAGAAGAAAATGAGTATGTGAGAGATTCAGAAAGGGCAGACTACTTTTTACTATTAAATTACTTGCCTGGTTTATAGCAAGATTTACTGTCCCCAGGAGAGCCACAGTGTAATAAGGTAATGTAAATGTACACAATAAAAAAGCACACCAAGTCTTTCATATAAATAAGACAAGTGAAAAAGACCAAAGGAAGTCTCATTACTGAATCAAAATCTTTAGCAGGACACGAAGGAAAAGAAAAATTGTTTTGTTCATGACTGGAGAAGAAATCTACAGTAATATGAAAGAGTCATCCAGTCTTCATTAAGCTCATTTGCTTCACCACAGATCTCCCATCTAGTGTGATGTAAATTGAACGTGACTAGCCCTTCATGCAGCCTTGGAGTGTCTTTCTGAAAAATCCTCATAGTCCAGTCTTTGTGTCGAAGTAGGCAGTGGGACAGTAAGTGCTATCCCACAGAAGTGGTTGCAGGTTCTAAAGAATAGTGAAAACAATCCAGCGTGAAAGTGGCTGCCAAATATTTCACAGCTTAAATGGAAAAAAAACCCCAAACCTTTGGTCCATTGGGAAACAGAGGCTTCTTCCTCACATCAGGCTACAAACCAGTGCTGTTACTGGAAATTCCAGCTAGAGGAAGATTTTTAGAAATAAACATCACCAGGCTTAACTCCAGCCAGACCAGGGCTCCCAGTTTGTTGCTATGCTCTTGTATTGTCTAAAGCTCTATGTTGCCTTCTTTGTATCTTTACATAAGTCTGTTCAGAACTACCAAAATAAATTCTTAAGAGAAGTGTTTAGGAAATTTTGTCCCAGTAGTGTCTGTTCTCATATAGATTCTACTAGATTATTTCAGTCAACTGAACAAAGTTTTCCATCCTTTTCAATTATTCATTTTTTTTTCCTGAGATTTTATTTAAACAGCAGTGTACACAGTACTTTGCAGTAAGTAGGTATGTCAAGCAAAGAGCAATGTCCTCTCGACAGCCTTTGCAGCCCAAATAAATTAATAAAGAACAGAGCAAACCAGTAAGAATAAGGAGGCAAGGACACTGCAGTTCAAATATTTCAAGGAATGAAAGCAGCTGTAAAAGTGTTTGAAAAAGAAAAAATATTTGTCACATTGGGTAGGGTTTGTTCACTTAACTGTACCTATCTATAATGCAAGGATCAATGTTTGAGCTAGTCACTGGAGGCTTCTTTCTGGTGAGAAACCAGTGTTTTTAGTGCTGAGATTGACCTAATTTGGACACCTTTAAGAAGCAAGGAATCATGCTTATCATATCGACCATCTCTCCATTGATTGCAATGATGCCAAACTGACCAACTCAGATGTGGATATCTACATTTAGTCAGATGATTCTAATCTACTATTCTAGCCAGAAGACAATAACTCTTTTGAGTCCTTTGTAAATGAAATTTTTCCTTGATAAAGCTTCAAGAACTTGCTCCCCATTCTTTTCCACTGGGGGTGAGGTTTTTTTAAATACTCCATTCACAAACACTTTTTTTTTTGCTGGATATAATTGCTAGATTAGCTCAACTAAATCATCTGTCTTGTAGGCTGTGCTCTAAACCAGATTTGGTTATAGGAGCCTGTTTTATAAAAGCTGTCTCTAGACATGTTTTTCTGTTGTAAATAGATTCCTGCATACATGTGTATACTGGAGTTCACCTGACTTAGCCTTTCACATGACTTAAATTGGGATATTAAGTAACTAGGGGCAGGCAGAAACATTTGAAACATGTCTGTAAGCTGTGGACCACTCCATGGCACCACATCCTCAGCCTCTCTGTCGCTCCAGCTCCTGTTTAACAGTCACCTGCTGGGCAGACATCCAGCAGAGCTTTGCCTGATGCCCTGTGGCTGCAGTCAGTGCCAACCTGAAACTCTCATCTTTGAGGAAGAGAGTGCAATGCAGCACAGAGAGCACCACTGCACCAGATGCTGAGCACCTTCAGGTCCCTGCGCCAGCAAGGGAAGCTGAGAGTGCTCCACACTTGGTCTTGCACTTGACTCAATGAATGTTGTCACTAGAGAAAATACCTTTTCTTTTCTTCTGCAGGGACTGTGCTGTGAGTATTAAGCCACTTCTGCTCTGGTGCTGAGCAGCTATGAGGTTGCAGTGATTTGATGGCTGTCGTTACTGAAGCCCACTGATGTGGAATAGAAAGTCCTGCCTCCCATTAACACTGCTGAACTTTGTTAGTCTCCTACATGAGACATCCTTTGTTTTTCTATTGAATAATTTCAGTAACTCGGCAATACAAAACTTTCTCAATCCAGTCCTTGTGTGTGGGAGGGTGTGAATATTTCCAGCTGATAGTAATGGATGCTTTGGCACAGGCAGTTGCAGCAGGCCCAGGACTGCAAGCACTGCTTTCAGAGCCCAGCTCCAACAAGCTTCCTGCTGTACCCCAGTGCTACTGCAATTAGCTTTGCTCTATGTGTGTTCCATGGTGAGACAGCAGAGGCAGAGTGACAGAACAGTGCTCAAAAGACCCTGACATTTATCTGTGCTTTGTTACACCCAAGAAAATAATCACATCGCTTACATTAGGATCTTCTTCTGAAAAAGGCATTGCCTAAAAATCTGAGACACCCAGGTAAACACAATGCCCCTCTGCAGTCTTTTGGTGGCCCAGAAGGATGTACCCAGATCAGCTCAAAACTCTACCCCCTGGCAGGACACATGGCAGAGGGAGGTAGGTATGGATGCTGCCTGCTCTCCTCCCCAGAAGAAAACCTCTTTCAGTTGTGTTCAGGAGGAGTTTGAATTCTCCATCTGTTTTCAGTGTACAAATTTACTTCCTTTTCAGCCCTGAATCCAGGCTTCAGTGGAGACCTGGAGCAGCACAAACAATGTAAAAGAGCTCTGCTCCAGCTTTTCTGTGACTACCCCATGAATGCATTAACATTTTAGCATTTTTGTGGCATTATGGCAACACAGAAGTGTTGATGCCATTTAAAACTGGTCCCAAGTAACTAATGAAGTTACTATATGTTGCCATGGTATGCAAAATAGATTTGCAGCACAAAACTTGTCTACTTAGCCAGTCATACTATATTCACTAAAATGAAGCCATATAATTCAAACTTTAAATAAATGAAATTAAAAGTATAAATTAATGGGAGAAAAAAGCAAAATAACGTTCTGAAACAAGTTGATAATAGTTTATCATGCATGGCTTAATTACAAAAAACACATTCTTCTAAATAATACAGTACATGCTAAAACTGAATAGATATAGATGTTAATTGTTTTCTCCCTTACAACGACAAAGCTATTGCTAGGGATTTGAGACAAACAGCACTTAACCTCCTGAACCCCAGATGAAGAGGGAGATAGATGTTTGCTTTTGATCATTCCGGTCTTCTCATGATCTGAATCAATAAGTACCCCTTATAGCTTTGAGTCATGTTTCTAATTAGTCAGCCTCCTGGGCCTGGTTTACAAAATAAAATATAAATCAACGCACATTTGTAAATTCCAACAAGCATTCTGGGCCAATGCCACCTCAATAAAATAATTAAAATGCCATCAGCCTGTTAACTTGCTCTCATCTCTGCCAAAATATATGTACTGTCAAATGCCAACTCATAACTAGAGTGGTAGGGGAAAAGGTATTTTAAAGATACAATAGCTGCAATGAATGTAAGATATAAAATGTATAATCTTAATACAACAAATTAAATATTCACTTTTCTTTGTTAGTGGAAGGTATTGCAGAAAGAGAACCAATAAGGAATGTTCTTGACTATGAAGGTTATAGAATCATAGAGTGGTTTGACTTGGAAGGAACCATTAAAGGTCATCTAGTCCAACCCCTCTGCAATTAATGTTTCCAGGAATGGGAGATCTACCACCTCTCTGGGCAACCTGTCCCAGTGTTTCAGCACCCTCATGGTAAAAAATGTCTTTCTTATATCTAATCTAAGTCTACCTTCTTTTAGTTTAAAACCATTACCCCTTGTCCTATTGCAGCAAGCCCTGCTAAAAGGTTCATCCCCATCTTTCTTATAGGCCCCCTTTAAGTGCTGAAAGGCTGCAATAAGTTTTCCCCGGAGCCTTCTCTTCTCCAGGCTGAGCAATCCCAACTTCATCAGCCTGTCTTCATAGGAGAGGTGCTCCAACCCTCTGACATTTTTTGTGGCCCTTCTCTGGACTTGTTCCAACAGGTCCATGTCCTTCCTGTGCTGAGGGCCCCAGAGCTGGATGCAGTATTGCAGGTGGGGTCAGAGTAGAGGGACAGAATCATGTCCCTTGACCTGCTGGCCACACTCCTTTTGATGCAGCCTAGGGTACAGTTGGCGTTCTGGGCTGCAAGTGCACATTGCTGGCTCATGTCCAACTTTTAATCCACTGATACCACCAAATCCTTCTCAGCAGGACTGCTCTCAATCCCTTCATCCCGCAGCTTGTATTGATAGCAGAGATTGCCCCAACCTAGGTGGGTCAGTTACATATGAGCCAGACAATACTCAGAGAAGCTCACAATTAACTTGTCTACAGATCAAATGCAGTGGGTAAACTCCACGTTACAGAGTGAAATACATACAGTGCTGCACTGGTGCTTGACACAACAGCCTGTGTGGGACCCCACTCACTGAGGAGCATCCAGAAGACAAATTGACCATTAGCAATACTTTCACTTACTGTTATGTCTCGTGTGTACTAAGACAAATGTGTAAGGACAAATTACCAAAACAGCCTCTGAAATCCCATCTGCCCCTCTCCATGTTCCCAGTTTTGTGTACACACTGTCGCTTACTGCTTCCAACAAAAGGCCAGATTTCGGTCTCGCTGACATGAGTGAAGGTAAAAATTAGCACATTTAAAGTAGAAGCCAAATCCCTGCAGCTCCACATATGCAGAAAAAGGGACTGGAATTTCCCACTGAAGGGTTTTCAGTGAACCAGTCAAGTGAGACTTGTGCCACAGATCAAAGATCAATTGATTGAATATCTGTAATTATGAGGAAGTGATTGTCGCAAGATGAATCCAACACAGAGGCCGGAGGCTACCGGCTGCCAGGATGTTTCCGTGACTCCCCCCCCAATTTGGAGGGGCTGTTGAATGAACCTGAGGACTCACCCATGGCGCTGCCTCTCACAGAGGAGCCACTGCTGCAGGACTGTATTTTAGGGTGGAGGTTAGAATACCGCCCTCACCACCCTCACAAAGTGCTACTAAGACCAATGTTTATTTTACAAATTAACTAGTTTATTAAGGGTTAACACAAACTGGGGGATGAGGTTTAGGAAAAATGTAAAAATGGAAAATGGCTACCAGGAATACCTTAGGGAAGTAATACAAAAGTACTGTGCCCTTCAGGGAGGTAACGCAAGAAGTGCTGTGCCCTGAAGATGTTGTCTCCGAGAGGGTTGTGGATCAAAGGAGAGGAAGGGAGGGAGGAGAGCAAGCCCCACACAGTCCTCTTTAAAGAGGTCCCTATGTGTGTGCAAGAATGGGGAGAGGGAGAAGGTATGGAGTCGTTACCCTCCCACAGCGAGGCAGTTCCCAGCTGGCAGCCCTGGCTTTTGTGAGGGTGCAGCCTTGACCTGTGGGGGTGCAGCCCTGACCTGTGTGAGTGCAGCCCTGACCTGTGGGGGTGCAGCCCTGACCTGTGTGAGTGCAGCCTTGACCTGTGGGGGTGCAGCCCTGGCCTGTGGGGGTGCAGCCCTG
>NW_009954232.1:404889-443259 GCF_000747805.2 Chaetura pelagica | reverse complement strand
GGGGCTGTGGCTGCTGACCGGTTCCCAGCAACCAGCAGTGGCAGGAGGGGCTCCAGCCTCTGCCCCGACGGCTGCGGGGAGGACCTGGTGCTCCAGGGCTCAGAACCCGGCACGCTCAGCATCACAGCTCAGGCTGGGTTCCTGGCAGGCAGGTCAGCACCACCGCGATGCATGAACGTGCTGATGTCCAGAGCCAAGTAGCATCTATGAGCCCCAAGTTGGGGTGGTAACTATCAGGGGCAACTCATAACTTGTTGCTCATCCTTCCTGCCTTGTATCACACCTGTTGTTTTACTTTCATTTGTCCTTAAGCAGCAGGCCTGGTTTTGGTCCCTTAGCTGGGTATAATCGGTAGAAGGCCTTTGCTGAATTAAAGGCATTTTGTTTAGACTTATGTGGGGAAGAAGAAGAACCTTTTCCCACAATGATAAAATCACCTACACCTATCAGCAGTTCACAAGACTTGAGAAAGGATCCTTATGGAAAGAAAAGTGAAAGATACAGAAACATATAAGAAATCAGATAGAAATACTTTCTTTGGTTGGTTGGTTTTGTTTTGGTTTTGTTTTTGTCCAGAAGAAATAAAGCCAAACTGTTACTGTTCTGATATTCTGGGACTTAGCAAGGTAATTGCTGATGAAATGTCCCAAATGTCATTTGCCTAAATTTAAGATAATCTATATATGGTGCCATATGAGAAGCAGTTATGCTGAAAGTGATCATTGTTAGTGTAAGAATCATAAATTTATTTAGAAATTGTCCAGGATGAGAATGGGGAAGGAAAGAAGAAAGTTACTGGTGGAACCCCCGAAGCACCAGTCTTAGGAAGGAGCATGCTTAAATTTTTTTGCTAATGACACTTGCACAAAAAGAAAGCTGCACAAAATGAGCTGGATGCTTCTGACACCCCACTGTGAAGCATCAGGGGGACTCAAAACAGCACAAAGGAAAAAACAAATTACTTCAAGACCTGGAGGAGAGGAACAGAATGGCAACAGAAGTGACTTATTAGGATTTAATATGAGGGGGCAAAAACTTTTTTTTTTTTTTTTCTAGCCCATGGTAGCATTCTTAACTCCCTAGAGAAGTTTTAGCAATCATCACCCAGTTATTCTCATCACTATCAACTTTTAAATCAAAGTGAGGTAAAGAGCTCAGCAGAGATCTCTATTGTTGTGTGTCTGCATTTCATCATGATCAGAAGCTGACTCCCTTTCTGGGCTGGGAACAGCATCCCTGTTCCAAAGGCTGGCTGCAGGAACTACCTGGTGGTAGTGGGCGTGGGCTACCAAGCTGCTGCCAAGAGAGGACTGAAAGTGATGCTTCCAGTACATACCCAAAATGTTCAGTGAGATTTCTTTTTGGCAGGCTTTCCTTTTTCTTTTTGGCAAACCACTCTGCTCTCTGCAGTAATGCTGTGGCTTTGATCAGAAATTTTTTAAATTTTTAAAAAATACTTGTAGTAGTGTCTACCAATGAAATCAGGTAGCTTTATTCTGGAAGTAGAGGGATGGGAAGTTGGGAGAGGAGCTCTGGTTTTGTCCATGCCAAGGAATACCAAGGAATCAGAGACTGTGTGGCTATGTTATGTCACCCTGGCATAGAGGCCCACAGGAGGAGATATAGCTGTGTAGAAGACAGGCTAGTGAGGATGTGCTTGAAAAGTGGCATCCCTTATTTGGACAACTCCTGTCTGAGCAAAATCCCAAGCTTGAAATCCCTCTGTTCTTATTTTATGTGTATTAAATTAGATTACTTGTGTTAATTCACACATCCTTCCACAATAAGAAGCTTAAGAATTTCTAACCATTTACTTGTGAGTAGAAAACAATATTTTGTAAGCATGCTAAGAACAAGAGTACAGTAATTTAAAAATAAGAAAACCAAGATTAAAGCAGCACTTTAAATTACTAGGATATTATTTTAAAGCCTTCTAATTTCCTCTTCTTCAATTATTGCAAATATGAATGTGTATATTTGCTAATTATCATTGTCTTCAACAATAATTTTTAAAACTAATTAATCTTATGCGACAGCAGTTAAATTCAGTTTCAAAGGCTGGAGGCTGCTGATGTTTTATGAACATGACAGAAACAAAGATAGAAGCCCTTCAGTCTATTTTTTTCCAAGCCTACTTGTGGGAAATATCAACCAGAATGATTCCTTGAGGACAAGGGGTTGTCAGTAACAAGGAGAGCAAAAAAAGTGTCATCTGAGGTCTACATTGTATTTGAAGAAGTGGTAGAATGGCTTAGACCATCTGTTGCAGGGCAGTAATAACTACTAAATTGAAAACAAACATGAGACCATGTAAAACTGTCAAGAAAATAAGGTCTTCACAGAAGAAGGGTGGGTTATGAAATATCAATGTTGCACTGAACATATTCAGTGAGAAGAAACAGAGAAATTAGGCTTATGCACTGAAGCTAAATTTATACTTATTTTTATAACAGTGATTTACACAGATTCAAATAAATATCAAATACTGGAAATACCCAAAGCAATCAGATTTTTTCTTAATAAAAGGCCATGTTCTGGGCTTTTGCTTAATGGAGGATGCTGAGCAAAGACTGTAGACCACTCCTGACAAATTCCATGGCTGTAGTTGAATATGCAGTTTTCTGTTACTGTAGGCAAAAAATTAACAGTACAGTTGTGTAAGTCTTTAGTATCTTAAACCTAAAGATAGTTCAGTTGAGCCTGAAGCTAAGATTTTCAAAACAGTAAAATCACTTCCCATGAAACAAATGTATTTTAAAGCTCTGATTAATCTGTGTAGCAATAAGCAAACAAGAACATGATGCAAGTACAAACATACTAAGTGCAAAATATTAGAAAAGCACATATATACCATAGGATCTTACACATTTATTTGAGTTTTGGTTGATTGTTTTTGAAGTATCTTAAGTGCCACAGTCTCTGGAAAACTACATCTAGCCACTGGATTCTTTGTCATGTTTAAAAGAGAAGCACAGGGAAGTGAGATGAAAGGGAGGTGTTTGGATAGCAAGGTGGTGAGAGCACTGTAAGCACCTGGACAGAGTTTTTTAATATATTAAGAAAAATTTTTGTGAACAGCTACCAAAGTACTACTACCTGCCACACAACAGGAGTGTCAGCAGCACTGTGAGGGTGGTGCAGGGGTGCAGGGGTTTGCACACTGGAGACGGCACTTCTGCTTTTCTGCATCCAGGTGGGACCATAAACCTGCTGCTGCTTTCAGCCTCACATCTTCATGGTATGAGAGCTGGTGACCAGGAACCTTAGGCAGCTCGGGCTCTCATCTTCTCTCCTTCTGCTGGCTGCAACAAGTCTGAACTGCCTCTGCTCATTGCAGAGGGAGGACCCAAGATGTTCAGGCCAATGTCAGTGGTCACTGCAGGGCTCAGTCCCACCGTGCTTGCCCTTTGGAGCCACCCTTTACATTTTTCCTATAAATACTTCTATTCCTGAAGGCTAAATTTCCATAATTTGCCTTGGAGTGAAAAGCAAAAGTGTAGTATGTCATAAAATATGTGTTTTAGTCTTCAGCACATGCAGATAATGGCACAGATTGCTCAGATTAGGCTGGAGAAATTCTTTGATACTTTAAAATAATTAAAATGGTCTGGCTTGCAAATGTCAAAATGGAAGAAATTTAGCAGAAAATGGAGGAGAAATGGCCAGATCTTCCTATTATCACTTGCTGTACATCTCAGAAGACAGCTGATTCCTGGCTCAGTATGGGTTCCAGCATTCAGTGATTTATTGGGTAATTCAGCATTTGCCAGTATGTCTTGTGCTAATTAAATGCATCGCACTCTATTCAGAAATGTCACAATTGATTTGTCTTCTGCAAGCACTGACTTTATTTCAATCTTCTAAAAAAGATTTTATGAGCCCCAGATAACTTATCCTGGCACATTCATCTCCCAGGGCAGCTTCTGCATCTGAGGGCAGTATGGGAATAAACCAGTAGTGAATATCCAATACAAATGCCTTCTCTGGACAGCTTATTTATCTGAGATGTGCTGTATATCCAGGAGTAAGTAGGCTATATGGTGAAATTACAAGCTGCTCCATTAATGTATAAAAATACTCAAACATGACAGAAGTTAATATACAATATTGGCAGATTTTATTGGTTGATAGACTGAGCCAAAGAGCCATGTGAATTGAGAACGCTGTAATCTGTAACAAGGTGTTTATTCACAAGTGGGTTTGTGACTGAATTCGGCTATTAACTAAATTGCATCAAGAGGAAATGAGCGCAAAATAGCTCACTTCAAATATAAGATGCCAAAACATGCTTAGTATAATATGCAGAAGCTGAGGACTATTTTGCCATTTTAATTCAGTGATTTCCCACACACATTATGCATATCTGAATGCTGAGGGTGAATTGCAGCATTTTGCTACTCAGACATGGAAAATATAGTTATGGTGTACAGTAAAAAAATGCTTTGTTCTGAGAAAGTACAATTCTTGACACAAAATAGTGCTTGAAGCTTAATCAGAATTGAAAATCTGTGATGCAAGACAAGAAATAATACTTTTCATGTGACACAGGAAGAAAACAATTACCTGTTTTAAGGCAGGGAAGGACTATTCAGAGAGGTGGTAGGAGAGTCAACAACACAGATGTTTTAAGTAGAGTATTTTACCACAAAACAGTAATTTTCTGTTACTATTACTTCTGTCCCTGATCCTTTACTGCTTAGATGGTTCTGTGACAGAAATTGTTGCAGAGAGGAAACTTGCTACCTGGATGAGAAACTTTCCAGAATAGACTCACATCAGTTAAGCACAGTTTGAATTTGTCATTTGTCACATTGGCAACTGAATGTTGCATTTGTAGTAGTTTAGTGTGTATAACAGAGGGAGGACCCTGTGTCTATTTTTGCTGCACAGGCTTCTGCTGCTGAGCCCCAACCAAGGATACCTACCATAAGTGGCTGTCTGAGATACTGCGGCAATTATGACATTTAACTGGAAGACAGTGATTCATAGTTTACTCCCTGGTGTCAGACAGTGGCTCCTTACACAGTTTCTGAAGAAAAAACATCACAGCTGCCATGAATGTGGTCATTTGGCCACAGACATTTATCTTGCCAAAACGTGGATGACTGATCAGTAGAACCTGACTGTTGGTTTGAGGTTCCTGACCATTTGTAAGTCTTTGTTGTCTCCCCTTTGCTGGCTTGTATGGAACAGTGAGGAAACATGGTGTAAGAACTGGGACAGGAATGAAACTTTTGGCTTCTTTGTTCTGCAACTCCAGACAGTCATACTGTACTTTTTTTCTCATAAACTCATCAATCTCTGACTGCTGAAAATATCTCTTTGGTGAGATATTCTTCAACAGTTATAAATGCTTTTTTGCTAATTTCCATCTTAAAATATATGTTTATTTGTGCTGTGCTTATTTTATTCTTTTGCTTATATAGCTCTTCTATATCCTGACTATATATATCCTTTATGCACTTATAGAGCCCAATCACATGCTCAGGCAGTTTCCACCCAGCCAGTCTTCTAAGCTGGACCAACAAAATGTTTTAATCTCCATTCCTCTGGTCAGCTTTTCTCCCTGAGCCAATTCTATTTGGAATTCATCTATCAGCACACAGATAGCCAGAGCTATTATAAATAATCTATACTGTACTATGACTTCTATGCTTTTCTCCTTTTTGAATGTTATATTAGCATTAAATTTTAGTTTTTCATAATTGCTTGTTAATTCTTGCTTACAGCCACTCTGTCTGAGTAACACAGCCAAGTTTTCTTCTCCTTTTTAATTTCAAACCAATTAATTCGCAGTTTACCTCAAAAAATTGTTACTCTCACTTCAGTGCAACTACATTTTACCCAATTTTGTATGACTTAATCTATTTTAGTCCTCTGGTTGCCATGTTCTTAATGGTATTTTAATTTGTTGCTCTACACTATTTTCTGGTGAAACAATGGTCTCACCTTTTAGGATGATGTCATACAGAAGGAGATAAGCTACAAGCTAGGAATATTGTCTATTTACTAACACCAAGACAGTCATTAATAGAGAAAGGATGTTCTATCAAGGGATTCCTTTTCCTATATTGAGAGAATAAATTTCATTTAAAAACCACAAATACACATTTTACATGAAAGAGGGTAAAATTGCATACCAGAAGACATCTTTACTTCAACCATATTTTAGTATTGCTTTATTTTCCATGTTGCAGATGAAGAAGGGTACCATGTAAGTAAATGTTCATTTACTACTAAAAGGAGAATTTGCTTCTGTAATAAACATTTGTCTCCAGAAGTATTTTTGGGATATCATTACAGCAAAAGGCTGAGGTTGCTGACAGAATGGCGATATTTCAAAAACACAGTTTTTCAAGTCACTGTTGGAAAGTAAGGCTCAGTAGTTTGGCAAAGCCTTAAAAGCTGTTGTTTTAGAGAACTGAGATGAAGGAACATGTCTGGATAACAAAAAGTATCACATCACATATGGAAACTTAGGTCATTAGTAGAGCCATGGAATATGCTTCTGTTTCATCAGGAAAACTGTCAGGTATGGGGTTATGTTGATCCAGAAAGCTCAAATCTAACACAGTATCTGCTGTTCTGAGAAGCTTTGCTTTCAGCTGCAATTGGCAAGCCACTCTTTCAAGTGACCAGTTTTAGTTTCAGGTCACCCAGGGAATTAGTCCTCTGATATAATCTCCAGACCACTTGCTGCACTTTTGCCAACACAAGAAATCATGGACTATTCCCACTTACACTATCTTTCAATACAAATTTTTACCATCAAGGATCATGTTCTCAGAAAGGGCCTCCGAATTTGCAAATTGAGTATAATGTCCCACCTGCTGTTTTTGGTAAGTCTCCTGCTTTCACAAACTGGGTAACGGCAAAGATAGGGTTGAGTGAGATGGCTGAGGGTGGATACTGCTCCCCTACAGTACAGGCAGTAGTGAAGGTCATGTTTCAGTGTGACCTTCCTGCTTGTCCAGTTAGAGACACTGACAACAGTGTCACTTCTTGGTCTGCCCATGACACAGGTCAGCACTCCCAGGGATAGGCACTGTAGGTGTCTCTGTCAGTCTCTAAAGAAAGAGCATCCTCATACATCCAGCTGTATGAGACTTTTCTCATTTATTTTAAGCTTAAATTCTTGTTCGACCCTATTGCATACAGGGATGGGATGGGGGCCACTGGGGGAGTGGGCCTTAGTCCAATTCTAATCAGAAGTTGGAGTAAAAATGTACAGTTAATGCCTGGAAGATAGAAGCAATGAATCCAAATTTCCCTGAGCACCTTCTAATGGGGCAGTTGCTAATGCAGCTGCTTTTTCTTCTACGAATGCAAAGCTGATGCACTTCTTCACAAACATCTCCCATTCCCTTTCCTGCCAATTCATTCCCATTGGAGTCATTGGCAAAACTCCCATTGATCACACAGACAGCATGATCAATGCCTGCTGTACCTGGATTCTTGGAAGGTTTTTTAGGAGATATTTGACAGTTTCATCTTACTAGCACACTAGTTCAGCCTACTTGAAGGGCTTCCCTTCATGATACTGTCACAAATGAGGATTGTCATTTAACAGAGGTGAGCAAAACCCTCCTCTGAGTCTAAATTTTAGGCAGTAAGTCTGGAGAAAGAGATAGCTAGACAGGTGCTAGTGTGCATGTCAGCTAGTATTTAGATTAAAAACTAGTAGAAAGGTCTCAGTAGGGAGGAAAGCCTTCTTGCTGACTTGCAGTGCACATGCAGCAAAGAAGCACCTTTTATTGGCCCCTTGTACCCTTAGGATACACATGCACCACAGAAAAGCTGTGTGTTGGAGCACCCCAGAGGTCCACATGCACGGCACTGCTAGCTCAAGCCCTGAGAGAAGTCTCTCCTTCCTTCCTGGCTATGGGATTTCTCTCCTCTGGCTTGGAGAGGTCATAACATGCCTCTTTGGCATGTCCCAGTGGCTTCAGTCCTGAGTGTGGATCCCTGGGGCAGGTTGCAATGGCCAACCTGAGCACATTTCTCTTAAAGATCATGAATTTTCACTGGATGAAAGACAAACACTGAAGGCTGAGCAGTATTCTCCTTAGGACTATGCAGGACTTTTCTGCCCTTACTGTTATTTTGGACCTCTGTCAAATAAAAGCAAGCATTTGCTGTCTGAGGTGGGTCCTCTCTGACAAGAAATGCAGAGTTTAGAGAGCTGGAGCACCTGGAAGGGAAAACAGGTGACCAAGAAATCACATACTCAGGACAGTGTCCCTGAGCCCACATTTGATGGATCTCTGATGCTCTCCATCTCAGAGGATGCTGCAGGCTTCCCCGTGGTGCAGCTCTCCCGGCCTCCTCGCACCACTCAGGCAGCTGCAGTGCCAGTGCCAGACATCCTCCTGTGCCAGGCATCCTGCAGCCTGCTGCTCCAGGCATCCTCTTGTGCCTGGCATCCTCCCAAGCCAGCTCAGTCAGTGCCCTCACCATCAGACAGACCAGCCAGTTTGCCACCACCAAGCTCCTCCATCTTCCCAGTCTTCCCCAGGGTTTCTGAGGAAGAAGGCAAAAGAGGCTTCTCTTCTCAATCATTCTTGGAAGGCAGGCATTCGTCACAAGGAAGGAAAAAAAAGCCTATGTTTCTTTCATTTGCAATTAAAACACGGTTCTTAAGAACCACATTTTACCACAGAAGTAAAATAAACAATAAATCAACAAAAGCATAGCTTGTTGTTTGAGCTAAAACTGCTAAATTCTGCCTTTGCTGCTTGCTCTCTGGAATATGGCAGAATTCAGTCAGTCTGTGCGTGCCAAGGATTCAAATTAAAAAATATATACAGAAAAACAGACAGCTACTTCTAGCAGAAAGCCAGGATTCGTGCATGATAGACTCTAGAATAGATATTACTCAGTAGCTGCATCTGCTGAAAGTCTGGATCTTTCCCTGGAATCTCTCATTTTACCTTCAAGCCATAAGCTGAACCGAGGAGTTTCTTAGGGACCATGAGCTTTTATCTGCTGTGGGGATAAAGGTGACCACAGGTGCTCAGAACAGCGGAGACAATCACGTGCGACTAAAACACTGAAAAAACCATTTGATCTTTTGCCAGAAAAGCACCAGCAATAGAATAATTTGTGCTGTAGCATATGGATGACCTGCTTCACCAAGCTTATTTGAATTGGCCGCACACATCCAAATACTCTGTGCTTGGTCACATCCAGCTTCCTGATATGTTTGTAGCACAAGAAACTGCATGTGGAAAACTGCAAGAGGATGGCTTTTCCTGGGCAAGGGTCAGGGTTTCTGGAAGTGCCAAAGGCACTGAGGAAACTTGCTGTTTTCCTGAACCCTACACATATTCCTCCACTTAGTTCTTTGCCTGTCTGTCATTCCTTTGCTGGTAGAAATGCTCAACACCAATTTTTTGCACCTGTTACTCTCACAAAACACCAGAAATATCTGCCCTTGGTGTGAGTGGGACTATTCAATGACAGGAGTCTGCAGAATCTCAACTCTGGTTGAGAAGACATCCACTGTAGTTGATAGATGAGGTAATTACCACCAGCAGCACTAACCAAAGGAAGGGAAAAAAGCAGCTGAGTGCTGGGGACATCCTGCAGTCTAGTGGCAACTGATTCACAGAATATCAGTCTTACTGGCTAATTGCTGTGATTTGGTTCTGAGACAGCTGGAGGTTGACAAGAAACCGATTAGTTTTGTTCAGTGGAAACTAAAGCATTTCTGGGGTATAATCTAGAAAATTCTTCTGAGCACTCACCTGGGCAAGGTCAGGCCCTAAACCACATCAGTTTATTTGAAAAAGAGTTTTCATGGAGGAAGGATTCTGTGTCAAGTGTGAAAATCTCTCTTTAGCATTACCTGTGATTGAAGTTTGAATGAGAATTGACCCTAGAAGTCTGGACAGCAGAAAGAGGAAAACACATTGGCAAGCAAGTCACTTGTTTATCTCTGGCACAGAGTACAGTTACAAGCAGGAAGGAGAGAAGAGATGGTCAGATGTTGCCTAGAAATAAAAACAAAATGTTTTTTGCAGGAAGCACATAAAAATGAGTCAACCAGGGAATTAAGAGGAAGATTCAGAAAACAGATCACACACACACACACAAAAAACACAACCAAGAAAACCCAAAACCAACCAAACAAAAAAACCTAACTCACTGATGTTTACGAAGGAAGAGGGAAAAAAAAATGTGGGGAAAAGGACCTAAAATGTTACTGTAGTCCAAGATAGGTAAATAACCAGCCTTTTAGTAGAAACTAATCACTCAAACAGTCCATAGATAAGAGAGGTTGCATGACAGGCCTGTGTATCTTGCCTTCAGGAAATCAGTACGTGTTAACTGAAATGACACCAGTGGAGTTCCTGGACCAAAGATTTCAAGTGGTTGTGATTAGCTGGCTGTCAATAGCAGATGTGTAAAGAGAAGTAAAATCCTTTCTAAAGAGAAGCTGCGAGTGTATCATCAAAAACAAATCACAATTAAACCTAAAAGGCAGTGGAATCATCCACAGTGACTCAGAGATGTTTGAGAGATCCAACTCAGACCTGGAGTCCTGTTTTTTTTTAACTAGGAAGAAAAATATTTCGATCCAGAGCCTTGGAATCCTCATAGAATCATAGAACTATTCAGGTTGGAAAAAATCCTTAGGATCACTGAGTCAAACCATCATCCCTACTCTACAAATTTCTCCCTTAAACCATACCCACCAACACCACATCCAAATGACCCATAAACACAACCAGGGATGGCGACTCAACCACCTCCCTGGGCAGCCTATTCCAGTGTCTAACCACTCTTTTTGTGAATTTTTTTTCCTAATGTCCCATCTAAACCTCCCCTGTTGCAGCTTGAAGCCATTCCCTCTTGTTCTATCACTAATTACCTATGAGAAGAGACCAGCACCAACCTCTCTATAATGTCCTTTCAGGTAGTTGTAGAGACTGATGAAGTCTCCCCTCAGCCTCCTCTTCCTCAAACTAAACATTCCAGCTCCTTCAAGCATTCTTCATCAGATTGATTCTCCAGGCCCTTCACCAGCTACATTGCCCTCCTCTGTACTCGCTCCAGCACCTCAATATCTCTCTTGAATTGAGGTGCCCAAAACTGGATGCAATACTCCAGGTGTGGCCTTAATGGTTTTGGGTGTGAGCAACACTCCTATGCAGCAGATCACATCCCACCTGAATGGTGGGATTACAGTGACAAATAGTCATACCAGTGAAGTCACTTGTTTCTGATGTCACACTGCTATCACTAAGCAGGCACAAATGCCTTTCAGCAGTTAAACTTCACTTTTGCATTGCTTTGAAATGCCTTGTTAGAAAGAAACGAGGAAGGCACGTGTGAGGTTAGCCAACCCCAGTAACAAAAACCTGCTCTTGTTCAAGAGAAATGGTGAAATAAGACAAAAACTAAGAAAGCTGCAGCAAGCAAAGTGGGGATTGATCAAGCACACCTACTTTGAGGACCCTTAGAAACAAATCTGAGCAGCATGGCAAGTTCATCTAAAAAGTCTGCCAAAGCAGGACTGTTAAATATGACTTCAACAGCATTATTTGCTGCCTAGAATGACCCTACTGAAGATGGCTACTCAGTTTGGGCTTCCAGAGCACAGATGCATCATGTTCACTTCACCTTGCCCAGTCAGTATTTCTCATGGTGTTGACAGTGATTACTTTTCCTCAACACAGAAGGTCTAACAAAAGTCTTCTAGTGGCAATTAGAGAGAAATAATTTCTCCTCTCATTGCTAGACGTCTCTTCTTGGACAGCAGATGGACCTACATGTCAGTGAGAACACAATTAGTAGGCAAACTGCATTGTATGAGAACATCATGAAACCAGCTCTGCATGGAGGTGGGGCTCTTACAGGACTCTGAGAAGACTAACAAGATATTTCACTGGACATAGGTACCAAGCAAATGAAATCAAAAGTTGGAAATGGCTATTATTTTCTATTTTGTCATCCTCTTACTTTGTATGTTATGAAGTCCTTCCTGCTCTTTTAAACAGTCTTGCTTTACAGTACTTGCCATAGTTTCAGAGCAGATGGAGTAATTCATTGACAGGCAATACTGTATAACAAGTGTCCAATAATTAATAATTAACTTGGCATTTCATAATTAGTTATAAAAATCATCATACACTAATTTACTGCAATTATGATTCCAACAGACAATTCCAGATGTCTGCTATAGCTTGGCATTAGCTTATGTTCTTAATGTACTTATGGTACAGCATTTTCATTTTAAAAAGGAGCTTTAGCTAAACTTTACAACCAAAACACACAGAAAAATCACCAGCTCTCTTCCTCACAGTGAAGTGTATTATAGCTTTTCAGTGTCAATGGAGAGTACAGATCTTCTCTTGTGAGAGGTTTTGTGCCCTTCTGATGGAAACTTTGCAACCACTTTTGAAGCCATGAACATTTCCCTGAGCACCAGGCTCAGGTTTTATTATCTTTAAGATAAAACAGGATTTCTGGTCCATGGCCTAACAAGAAAAGCCTCCTAAGGAATATTACTACTCAGGTATAAAGCTTTTTAGCTACATTGTACAGACTGTATAAATGTGGGCTTTTTTCAGCATGTTTGATGAGTCCCTGGTGTCTCATCTGTCCACATAACTACCATGTGACTTTAATATCATAGAATCGTAGAATGATTTGGGTGTGAAGGGATCTTAAACATCATCTAGTTCCAACCCTCCCTGCATGGGCAGGGACACCTCCCACTAGAACAGGTTGCTCAAAGACCCATCCAACCTGGCCTTGAACACTTTCAGGGAGGAGGCAGACACAACTTCCCTGGGTACACTCTACCAATGCCTCACCATCCTCACACTAAAGAATTTCCTCATAGTGTCTAATCTAAACCTCTCCTCCTCAAGTTTTAATCCATTACCCCTTGTCCTCTCACTACAAGCCCTTGTAAAAATCCCCTCCCCAGCTTTTCTGTAGGTGCCTTCAGGCACTGGAAGGCTGCTACGAAGCTTCCCCAGATTCTTCTCTCCTCCAGGCTGAAAAACTTCGACTCTCTCAGCCTGCCTTCAAAGGAGAGGTGCTCCAGCCCTCTGATCATCTTCATGACCCTTCTCTGGACTCACTCCAGGAGCTCCATGTCCTCATGTTGAGGGCTTCAGAACTGGACACAGTATGCCACATGGGGTCTCACCAGAGCAGAGTAGAGGGGCAGAATCACCTTCCTGGCCCTTCTGGCCACACTTGTTTGGATGCAGCCCAGGACATGGTTGGCTTTCTGGGCTGCAAGCACACATTGTCAGCTCATGTTGAGCTTCTTGTCCAACACTGCCCCCAATTCCTTCTCCTCAGGGCTGTTCTCAATCTGTTCTCCACCCAACCTGTATTGGTGCTTGGGATTGCCCTGACCCAGGTGCAGAACCTTGCACTTGGCCTTGTTGAACTTCATGCAGTTTGCACAAGCCCACCTCTCAAGCCTGTCAAGGTCTCTCCGGATGGCCTCTCTTTCCTCCTGCATGTCAAGCTCACCACACAGCTTGTTGTCATCATCAAACTTGCTGAGGGTGCACTCAGTGCACTCAGAAAGGCTCCCACCTGCAGAGCAAATCCTTCCCTTACCCAGTAACTAATTCTGTGGGAAGGAGCATCCATCCCAGCAGCTCCCTGGCTGCTTCCACCCCTGCTTTGATGCTTTTACTAAAAGGGCTCACTGAGATAGAAATGTCTCAAATGTTTTCTTTGTGTCTTGTTTGTAGCCCTCAAAGTCTTTTTGAATAAGCTTCAGTTGCAGTGTTTTTTTGCCAGCTTATAGAAACTCTACAGACTTTAGATTCCAGCTTTTTCTTAGCCTACAGGCAAATTAGAAATACATGCACATTTTAGGAGACTAGAAATCTCAGAGGGACACCTAAAGGGAACTGGAACACTTTCACAGCTAAGTCACACCAAGGGATGTTACCTTTATTCAAATAACCTTTATATAAGTGATCATTTGTTCTGCCTGTGAGATGTCAAAGCAGACGAGATAATCAGCAAAATGTCAATTCTCCTGCTTTCAACAGACTTTGCTACAGACCACAGCAGAATTCTCTGCCCCTCTGGGGACAGAGTTGTCATGCAGCAGGAGTCAGAAGTGAAGGTGGGGTAGCTAATATCCCGAGCAAGGCTCCTACACTGATCTCCAGTCTACTCTGGTTCATGTTTCTCTTGGTGGGATTAGATGCAGAACAGCCTCCCCGAAGACCACTTAGCAGGCAGTCTGTGATCTGAACCACTTCAGGGCTCCTCAGTCGGGTTGTTACCAAACACTAACAACCAACATTTCTCAAGCTGCTCTGCCCTTTTGCTTTGTGCCTGCTAACCAAACTGATATCTCAATCATGGCAGATTAATGTCACTTTGTTACACCCTGAGAAAAGGGGGCGGAAAATGTGTTTCTTCCTTTATAAAGGCCACCATGCAAGATGTGACCAAGATCAAGTTACACTATCCATTTGCTCGTCTGCTCTGTAACCTGTCAGACAGGTGCTGTATTTTCTTCCACTTGAGCAACAGAGACTCCATCCTGCATAGTGAAAGACTCTGTTTAATACAGTTATAAACACCATCAAGCCTCTAAAAGAGGCAGTGAGTGATAAATAATCTACTTTTATCAGAACTACTGAATCTTATTACAAGTTCAGCAATTGCATGTCCTCCTAGTCTACAATCATGCCAGAAAGGGGAATAATTTCAATAGTCTTGTGGTTAGATATATTGAAGCACTATACAAGCACTGAACATCCCACTCTTTCACCTTTCGTCCTTTGAAAGGTGACGAGGCTGCTATTACGGTGGGGCCTGCAAAACATAAAATGGAAACCATTTCAATTTGACTTTTGGAGAAGATTTTGTAATAAATCAATGACACACTGTCCCTGGAGGATGTTTATATCCTCACCTTCTTTTCAACCCCACACAAGGCTTATTGTATTTTATATGATCAGAGATACATGAAACTGCACTGCTTGTCTCCTGCTTCCCTCCCCTCTCTTAGTGCCTGTGTGTACAAAAGGACGTGTGGGCACAAAAGAAACCAGGTGAAGGGGCCTCCATTAGCCCTGCAATCTGGATCAGAAGTGACAGCTGAAAGGCCCACTGTGAGAAACTAAACAGAAAAAAACTCTTGTAACACTTCAGAACTGCTGAAAGACTCAGGCAAAAGGGATGCATTTGAACTTCTGCTCCAAATTTTCATAACCAACTGTGACAACAGCTGCAGAGAAACCTCTCTCATTTCTTCTCTTCTTCAAAACTTGGAATTTTTGGTTTACTTAGGGTTTGGATTTTTTTTTGCGTGTTTATTCTCATCCTGATTCCAGGAAAGGAACAGCTTGAGAAGGCACATGCCTCCCGTGAAATACCCAAAATCTCTCAAACCTCTTCTCACTATCTGTTTTTTTCCTGGCCTTCTGATCTATGCTAATTGTTAAAATTTGAGTATGCTCTTGAAATTTTCTGTGAGCAACATGATTCTCTTAAAATGAAAACAGATGTCAGAAATCCTTTTCTAACTGAAAGACAGAGAATGACATTTAATGTAAGTGTTTAATTATTATTAATTGCTTCAGTATTAATTGAAATTGTGATGGGTTAATTTGAATGCACAGCATCATTTCTGAAAATACTCCAAACAAGTAGATATACCAGATCAGAGTATAAAAGCATAGTGAAGCCTTCTAGGAATGTTATTTAATCCATAGAGGTTGTTCTGTAAAAGGGAAAGGTTTACAAGGTGGCTGGGGGTGCAACCACCTACATTTAACATTCCTGTCTCAGAGTCCCACAAGGACTTTCACTGAGATAGCTTCACAAAGTTGCTGCTTCAGAGTCCCACCAAAAGGACTTCCACTGAAGCACTTTGCCCACCTCAGAGGCCCAACAAGGACTTTCACTGGGACAGTTTAAAAGCAAAGTTAAGATAATTTATTGATGTGACAGTTATGACAAGTTCTGGATTGCTGCTGATAATTTCACTAGCTGCCTGGATTTAAGGTTAAGATAGTAAAGACAAAAGAAAACATATGACAGAGTTAGAAGTGCAAATCTTACCAAAAGCCGCCCCTGTCTGGGGGAGAAGAGAGGATTCAGGCCCATCGACACATCTGGACAGTTGTTGTGTTCTTCCTCCAAAAAACAGGATTCTGAGACTAATTTATAGTTATTGATGAGATGGGACTAGGTCATAAATAATTTTCTGATAGGTACCTTTGCAGGCTCATATTGCTTATTAATTGAGGGGAGGGGAAAAGAACCAGTGTCCCCTCTTGATACAAATTTCTCAGGTGTAATTTCTGGCCATTGCTTGGGCTTATCACTACAACCCCAGGCCACTGAATCTTCATCCCATTCCAGAACTTGTGCTAATTGCTGCTCATCGCGTCTGCAGTCAAGATGCCCATGCCAGGTGCCAGAATGTTATCTTTGCTAACACAATGGTCTGTTCCTTCTGCCCCTGCTCCCTAGCTGATGTAAGAATAAGCACAGTAGCCTCCTGTCCTGTGCAGGGGGTAGGCAGACTGGCAGGACTGTATTCCCTTTGTTAAATTTAACAAAAAGGTCTGTCCTGTTTTCCCACAGAGGTGTATGCTGGAGCTCGTTAAAAATTCCAATTATTTGTCATAAGAAACCTTTAAGAAATAACCCCCCCTATTTTACCTTAGAAACAGCTTTGTTAAAAATAAGAAGCCTTAAAAAAATTGCAAAGCAAAATTATTTAAATAATTAATTTTAAAGATCCATTTTATTCTTTAAATAAATTGTTCCCAATACATTTTGTGATAAAACTCTGCTTTGTGTTTTGCTTACAAAGTCAACCAAAAAGAGAAAGTTCCCAGCTCTAGCCCAGGCAGACAGGCACCAAGTCACCAGGAGAATTGACATGTCAGGGAACATGGCATCCCACAGCCTTTCCAAAAAGGCCACTACAGGCCTCTCTCTTGCAGATCCAGGGAAAACGGTGAGCAATCCTGCCAGCATAGGGGCAGAGAGACTCCAGAGTATACTCAGAACACAGTTTTTGGTTGTGACTCTTTTTCTACTCAGGTATCTCACAGCAACAAGTCAGGATTCTCCCTAACCTCTTAACATAAGGGTCTGGTGCAAATTTCTCCACTTTCCTCTTCTTTGGAAAATCCTGCAAGACTTTCAGTCTCTTTGCAACATCAGAAATACAGTAACAACAACTGACAGATGCAGGGAACAGAGCAGTTACAGCCGCAAAGGGCAAAGTACAGCCATTTGTTTACAACTACATTCAGACAGATGCCATGCAATTTAGTTTCAGAAAAAAAAAGAAGTTTAAAGTATTATTATCTCTTCCTCTTTTCTCATAACTAATTACTTATGCGAATTTCCAACTCATTACATATACCATTTTCCATGTTTCAGCCATGAATCCCTTAGCTGAACAGGGTCAAACTTTTCGATATTAGACACCAGGGTTTGCTGGTGAGACAGTTGATGATATTGCCTTTTTACTGAATTTTCATTGCTGAGAATACCACTGTCTGATAACAGGCACCAAATAATAAACGGAAACAGAGCTGGGACTCTGGGAAAATAGCTGTTCCACTGGACGATGCTATCTTGATGATGGGGAAGAGCAATTAATTTTCTTTTCAAAGTTATGTTTCTGAGCAGAGCTGGGTTTTATAAACTGCATGACTATAGCTGCAGGAATTTAGAGTAACGGATGATAATAAATCATGAGCTAAAAATGTTTCTGAGAGACATAACATCTATTTATGTGACAATTTCTATCCCCACTTCAGAAGGTGAGGGTACAGTGATGAACATTCAGATATTTATCCCTACATTATATCCCTGCTACCCATCCTGTCACCCCTCCCAAAGACCAAATACAGTACCATAGCAATGCATTTCTCTGTCCTATTAATAATTGTACTTCAGCTCTCATGCTCTGCAGTTGGGAAAGCTTAAACGGAAAGTGTCATCTGGCCTTCAACACAGAGGAGTCGATATTTTATCTTACTGCAACAAAAGAATAGCTATGATACTTATTCACATATGAAGATAATTTAAAACCAGGCAGAAATATTCAAATAGCCAAGTGTACATATTCTTTTATAAAATACAGAAATGTTCCACTCTGCTGGCTTAGAGCAGCTGAAGGAACAAGCATAATGACATTTTCAAGTAAGGAGAAATCTGGCTTATTTGTAGAAGCAAGGCAAAAGGCAAGGAGCAATGTGAATTCTCTTTCTCGAATTAGAGAAAATATTTGAAAATATGTGCCTTAGCATCTCCACTTTTACATTTGCTGATGGAATCCCTGACAGAATTGGAGCCCTGCTACTAGCCTGTTAAAGATCAATATTGGAGCTGATAAGAATTTTTCTGGTAAAATAGCCTTCTGTCACAAATATGTCAACTGCTCAAAAACCAAAGTTTGCAAAAAATAGATGTGCTTCAGTAAGATGACTATGCTGGGGGGAAAAAGGCAAAAAAAACCCCAACAAACAACCAAAAAAATTCCCAAGATTCAGAGCTAGTATTTGCATCCTACCCTTCTCCTCTCAGATGAGTGGTCAAAATCCTGTGTTTTCAGTCATTCTGAGATGAGCAAGACCAGAAAAAGAGTTGCAAGGGAAGAACAGGCTGTGCCTGTCTTATTTTACATAGCATGACTTGTAACTTTAAACCTGAGACATGAAATAAGCTTCTCGTTTCATGCTCCCATTTACATAACATTTATGTCTGTCCTGAATGAGAACCAATCTATGTGATTTTCTCATTTCTCCAGTTTGAAAACAGGCAAATATATTCAGGTTCATCTGTGTGTGGAACAGACAATCAAGAAAACTTTTCCAAGCAGCCTGAAAAAACACTTTGTATTTGGACTTATTTCATGTTACTTGTGGCTGAAGACCACTTTCAGAGTCTTAAAAAGGTGTTAAAAAAAATCCTTTCACAGCTAAGTGAAAAAAAGCTTGGCAGCATGATAGCTGCCTTTGCAATTAAAAACACCAGCAAAACTGTAGCTAAAAGTGCTTCAAATTCAGTTTTAGCAAATGTTAAACTGCAAACTATATTAATCCATCTTTAATAGCCAACAGCTTGCTATCTAACTGGGTACCTTCTGGCACATGGATGCAAGCACACAGTGAAAACAAGACGTTTTAAGGAATTACATACAATTTTTTCAAGTCACCAATGAAATTTAATTCCCTTTTTACAGCTGGAACTTTCCACAGGGGCAATACTAGCAGTCATAAGGTCTTCACAGACTTTAACAATGTGAACAATTATTACTGAGGGAACCATACGAAATGCAATTGTAAACTAACAAACATGTCTGAAGACACTGAGAAACAAATTTTGCGGTGTTAAAGATGGAGGTAAAAGTAGGATGATTTAGGCACAGAACTTAAGAGATACTAAGTTGTGGATCTGTTCAAAAGTCAGTGTTTACTGCACAGAGAAATGAGCCATGATGTGTTCCATGATATTAACATACCAGAGGCAGAAAAAAATCCCCAAATTCATATCAGGTTTCCTTATTTTTTTTAATTAATCTTTTTAAGATTATACTATTTTTTAAGAAAATACCCCCATCCAGAAATACTAAATAGATTTCTAATTGTTCATCAAGCCTCTCTCAGAGGCTCTGCGGTCTCAGAAAGAACCAAAAGGAGAAGGAAATGGAGAGATATTTAAGAGGAAAAAAACAAAAAGAAGAAAGTAGGGGGCTGTGTGTGTACAAACAGGAAGCTATCTGTAAATAAAAATAAGTAACAAACATGGTGAAACTCAGTATTTATACTGCAAAATATTTACAGACTTGGACTGATAGAAAAGATGTGTGGAAACGATAATTATCTTGGAAGCATGAACATCAACAGGTTATTTTTTGCTGTCTGAACATGAACCTCCAATACTAGAGAAACAAACAAACAAAAAAAGGTTAGAAACTTTTGTAATGGTTTTGTTTACACTTTACTGTATTCTTGTCATCAAAACTAAGGATCTAACTGATGCAAAAGAAGGTGGGAGGAGAAGGGAAGGCACAAAAGGCTGAAACAAGTAGCTCACAGTACACCTGGACCCCAGGTTTCCAGAGCCCTGATGTAGCATGTAGCACCGGCTGCATTGCCCTCTTACAGAGATCCACTGCCTCACTGATATATTTAGGAACTCTTAGTATGAAGTATTAGAGAAGTGAAGAGTGTTTGCACTGACGCAGAGCAACCAGAAGCAATTAATGGACTCCAAGAGCTTTATGGAGCAGAGAATTTTTTCTCCAGATTTCAACACCACAAGAAGTTTGGGTTGAATGACTGTGGATCATGTACAAAGGCACCTTTTGACTTTTGACAAGATGTTGATACTTTGCTCTTTCTCTTAGTAAATTGTTACAGTGATTAATTACTCTTACTTGTTAAACAACAGAGTATTACTTATAATCTGAGTTTGTCTAGTTCAGGTTCAGGGTTTTTACCTTTTCTGAGCCACATACAACCAGCCACCTTTTCTTACTGCATAAGGACCATAGTTTTTAATCTTACCCTTGATAAGCAATACTTGAAAAATAATGGACTGAGCTTTTAGGGTGTCTCTCTTCTTGTGTTTTCCTTTCCTCTCCCTTGTACCTCTTCCCAGAACCCTTTTTGTGTTTTTCAGTATACTTTATGAAAAGACAAGGATAGGAAGGAATGCTGAAGTCAGACTTGAGTCACTGTCACTATAGATTTGAGGTAATTCCCCCTTCCTACTTCTTTTGGATATTGGCAGATGTAAGCATGCAGGAATTACACTGCTGCCTTGCATTCGGCATCAGACTGGGGACTTGGCTGCTTTTGATTATCTGCTGTGATTCCCAGGCAGTTTTCAGATCTCCTGAATCACACCCTCACTTCATCAGTACTTTCTCTGAGTCTAGATGAAAGTCTTCATATGGGGATGAGCTTAAAAAATAAGTCCTTCAGCTAAGCATAGCATATGTAATTTAACCCATTGTGATTTTTGTATCTATTTATAAATTTTAGCATGATGATGCAAAAATAACTAGTAAGACAACTGAACAGCAATGAGCCAAGAACAGATGTCTTGTTCCTGCCAGGTAACTATTTTCCCTTTTACAATTATTCTGTGGGACTTATCAAGTAGCCAAGTTCTAGATAATACAGGTAATTTCAGTCTCATCTGCAGCAATTTATTTTTCAAGTTAATATGGCATTTCTAGAAATTGTTACTAGAAGTGATCCATTGGAAATGCTGACATTATTGTACCTTATGTGAAAGGTAAATAGGTTTCTTAAAAAAAAACAACAAACACAAACAACTAAATTTTATGAAGAAAAAACACTACTCAGAAAATCTCTAAAAGCCATTTTCCACAATAAATCTGGCAAATTCAGGGGCACTCCTATTTTTATTTTTATATTTGTTTTTTTGTGTTGTTTTTTTAATGAAAATATATATACTCTTTTTTTTTTTTTTAATGAACCATATTCATCTTGTTTTGGAAATGGTCAGCCCATTCAAGGGCTACAGCTGCTGAACAGTAACTCAGTATCTGCAAACCAGTATAACACATAGCATTACAGCTTTGTTCAGACAGTAATTATAAAGCCTGTGTGTCTACGGCCTAAACAGATTCATGTTAATGTGTACATAGCATTATTTCAGCATGAAATTACCACTAATTATTTAATATTTCCTCATTACAAGCTGCACTTGGAAGCATAATTACTAAGGCTTCAGAAAGACAAACTAGTTTTGTATAACACGTATTCCATTTAAAACGACTTTCTGGGGCTTTCTTGCTTCAGACTTCTTATGTGATAAAAGATATTTTCTTTTATTTTTTCTTCTGCTTAGATTACTTTAACAGGAGAGATTATCTGAAGGAAAAGTTAGAAACATATCCAAGGACAAGAGATTTAGAAAAAGCAAATAATGTTTATGTTCAGTCTCTTAAGGGCAGGAACAAAGTCTTTGGTGTAAGGCATCTAGGAAATCCTCTTCACCAGCACCCACTGATTCTCAGACATATGAAATGCAGACATTTTATACAACGAGATATAAAATGAGAGTATTCTGAGGGGATGAGGAAACAGACTTGTCATTTAAAATAAACATTAGAATGAGCTGGATCACACCCAAAATGCCAGTTTGTTTTCAGGAGGGGAAGTTTCTCAAGATACTTCACATTTCAGCTAATATCAGTCAATTGTGTCTACATTTTTATATCACAAATGAGAACATTTGCTTGTATTTGCTCCCCCAGTTATTGAAAACATCCCTCTTTAATAGTCACTAGGGGCAGAGGTTTAACCTAAATGAAGCACCTTTCCTATAGTGAAATGCCAACTTGATTTACATGGTCTTGCATCACATGCCTAATAGCAAAATACAGACAGCTCTAATCTGAAACCCAGGAGCTACGTAACAGTGCATATTAATACCAAACCATACTCCAGATAAGAGTAAACCCTTCATACTAAACCACACTTGAAGAATGTTTTATCCAAATGCAATACCAGGAATCTTTGGACAGCATAACACGTACCTGCCACATAGCACATGCAGCCTAGACCCTTAGGTCTTAACCTTATCTTCAAATGAGCTACACAAAGGATACTCCTATAAACATGTTAAACTGCATGAATTACTTTATGCTGCTGTAATATAGATCTGAGAGATTCTGTGGGTTTGCATCAGTCTGGCTTCCTCGTGAGAGAAGGCACATTTCCTGGTGCTTCTGTACACCAAGATTCAATGCTAACAGACTGATGGCCTAAGAAAAGTGATGTCTCTCTGGATGCAACACTTATTTCATGAAAGATTAAAATAGCAAAGTTCTGATCTCTGCTTTGCCTTGCCCCTTCCATGTTCTTGATCCATGTGTACACTGACTCCCAAGTCAGCTGGTACAGAAGTTAGCAGTGTCTTCACTAGCATTCTGTACCAAAAAAAATAAATAATCTCTGTCTGTGAATCTGTGATATCTGCTACATCTGGCTGTTATTATGTCAAGTAAGTACAGGAGCAAATTGTATCACTAGACAGGGAATCGAACATTCAGATACTGAGAAAAACCTATTGTGAGTCTACTGATAATGTTATAATGCCAGAATTCCTTCACAATTCCTTCCTGAGTTTTTCACGGGAACTGTAGTTTTCAAAATGTTTCTGCTGATCTTTAAAGTAAAGCCAGAAGAATCCTCCTGCTGCCCCTCTTCCAGCACCTACTGCATATATTAACAAAACAAACAAACAAAAGAAACAAATTTTGAGGCCTTTCAGCTGCACTGAAAACCAGTTTTCCTTCTGTATCTGCAAAATCAAATGCAGGTGCATTTGGGAGTATTTGTACTGCTGATTGACTGGCATCTTCAAATAAATTGTTCATGGTCCAAGTACTCAGGTGTAAAGTGTAGACAATTGAATTCTAAATGGAAGATGCAACCAAAACTTGACACCTGCTATATCATGGTTTGAAAAATACATCTCTTTGAACCTCAAGTCCTGTCTGCTAGCTCCTAAGTCACTCAAGCATGCATGAAAATATATTGTAGCCTCAGATGTTGGCATGTTTTGTTATGTAAACCAGAAGCTGTGCTCTGGATTTATATTACTTTATGAAGTGTTACAGGAGGACTTCATCGTCACCCAACAACTTTCAAAGCAGAGAGCTTTTTAGTAAAATAAGTCCTTTAAACTAATCATCTTCTGCAGGACCATGTGTAACTGCTTCTTTGAACTCATACCTGCACAGCCAGCAATGCAGAGCACTTTTAACCAAACTTTGTTAAATGCTTTCCCATAGCAAGCAACAGACATAGAAAAATTGTGTGAGGGAAAGCCAGTGACTTGTTATGAAGGCAGATGTGGCAGACAGGAGAAAATCTATTACTTCAGCTCTGAATGCCACACAGCACTTCGTTGCCTCCTTTTGAGGCTGTGTGAGCAGGACCAGCAAAGACTCAGCCTGCAGGATTCTGAAGTACCTTCTCTTTCAGCTGGGGTGGTCAACTTCATGTCACATAGATGGGGCAGTGTAGCAAACACTGAACTCTCGCTGCTGAGACTCGGAATGTCCTCTAGAATAATGAGGGAAAGTCTCTAGGACTGTTAATTTGGCATCCTTCATGAACACTAAATTCATACCAAAAAAAAAAAAAAAGAATGAAGAGGGGAAAAGTAATCAACCTAGTTCAGCAGAATGGCACAAGTTGCACTGAGTTGCAATAAAACACTAAAAGTGTGGAGTGACTCTTCTTTTCAAAGCAGTTGAAAAGGAAGAGTTTGACTGCAGGACTGACCATAACTAATTTATTCTGGTAGTGTTTTCAGGCTGCCAAATGCATTTTAAAATAAACCCCAGTTGAAACACATCCTTATAGCAAAACATACCGATGTTCTTTAATTGGACAATGAACAGAGTGCAGTGCTGTCTCGCTTTCAAGTAAGAATGGTGCAAGAAAAGAATATTTCTGTTGCAGCACAATAATAAAGCTGTAGGTGGCAATTGTATTTTCCTACCAGTTTCAGCCTCAATAGTTCAGTGCGATCACTATCCCACACTAAGCTTCAGCTTGCTGTATCAAAAAAATTAGAACAGACAGGCACCACTTTAAGGCACTAGGTACAATTTACCTTGACTTAATAGGGACTTTCTGTGGCAGGATGGCTAGCAGTATGAACGGTCGTACAGTTATTTTTACATCTTTCTTCGGTGCTTCATAATATTGGCTTCTTTTATGATGTTGATCATAGAGATATTTAACTGGCTCAGAACACCTGCTTGGTCTCTTTTGAATATAATATCCCAGCCTTTATTCTATTAAATGTTAGTTGATGTTGTGTTACTGTTTTTTTAAATGTTCATCACATTCAGATTCAGGCAATGACATTTTTTTTCCAGGGTTCTCATGGCTGCTTTCTACCCCACTTTCTGTGCAGCCATATGAGCTGACCTACTGTGTGCTGTTTCCATTGCTCCCAACAGAAAGACTGACAGGGCTCTACTGGTGATGGCAGCAGATCATCTCTGAATACCTTCTTTTCTAGGACCATTTAAGGCACCTTAGATAAACGAGCAACAAATGCCCTGTTTTTACAGAATATCATGTTTACCCACATTTTAAGAGACATTTTAATATCACTGTAAAGGTATCCTTGTTCAAGGAGGCATCCACTTCTCAATGTCAATGAGGCAGGTGATACAAGTGAAAGCAAGCTGTGACCAGGATCCTCATCATCTTGATAGGGATTTGAGGGCCACTGGCTGGAAAACTGCTATACATCAGGCACTGAGCATTGAGTCTGGCTGAGTCCAAAACTCTGACATGTAACATCATTTCTGAGTTATAAGTATTCTCCATAACGTAACAGGGGAAGCTACAAGTCACTGAATGTGGCTCTGCACATTTCTAGCAAACTGGCACTCATGTTAACAGACAGTTATATTAAATACCCATATCAAGTTAACAATTTTTAATTGACAGCTTTTCAAGTGGGAAACAAAAATATACCCCAAATTTGTAAAATGTGCCTACTATCTCTGATTAATTTGTTCCATCTGTTTTGCTCAGAAAATAGTCTTTCTGTAAACAGAGGCTTCCATATATGATTGCTGTCACTGGTACAAACAAGAGAAGGCATTTCAGTAAGTACAATTTTCAGACCCCTTTGCAAAGGAGTAACTATACAATCTGCATGACAATATAGGAACACAGACTTACAGCTTCTGCAAGGCAATTAAATAGGCAGGTACAGAGTCCCAAGTACAGTGTTCAAGATAATTAATATAATATTCAGAATAGCAAACTTTAGCTTTGCCTCCTAAAATACAAGTTTTTCTCATTTATCTGTCATTGAGAAAGGAGAAAAAACCATACCTGCTCATAAAAGGAATATGTGACATGAGACTTGGTATGTTGTCCAATATAAACAAGGCAATAAATCAAAGAACACAGCAGCCAAATTTTTTAAGATAGGTGGTTTTTTTTCAGCTGAAAGAGAACTGTCCTTGACTTTCTTCTTCTGGATGTAAAACTTAAGATTCAACAGCAAATACGAACAGAAATAAAAATGTACATATAAATTCACTGTACCTCTATCCTCAGAAATCAAAACATGGGAAAAATGAGAATTCTCTCCCTGTGAGATTTTGCAATCAATGAATGCTGTTTCAGGATACAAGGGGGTACTGTCAGCTCATAATATAGACAACACAAAAATTAACCAGAATCGCTTCTTTTGATGCCTGCTCCTGTCTTTGTGCCTGTGTACTTCTCTGTGCATGTGTATGAGGATGCATGAGTGTCTTTCAGTTCTTTGCTACCTTTTATCTTCCTATTTTTGCCTGGAAGATCAACACAAACAAGTGAAGACTGACTAATGCACCTCATGCTGAAAGTTCCTCTCCAGGGGGAAATGCCTTTGCCCACACAGCATGCCATTAAAAATCGTGAGGCTCCACACAGGAACACAGGGCTTCCCACATGCAACAGCCTGCAGGATCAGAGGAATTACTGATGCAAAATGTTGTCTAAAGCAGGCACTTGACTAAAGAGCAAAAAAAAATATAGATCTAAAAACTCAAGGAGCTCCTTATAGTGGCAAAATGGAAAACATCTTTTTTCTTTGCCCTGTTCTTCTCCCATGAACATCCAATATGAGAAAAACCCTTTTATTTGTTTGCCTGATCTCTAGTTGGTTACTCTTGAAGAGCTGTCAGTTTTCCCCTTTCCCCATGGATACATCAATCCCTGTATGGAGTGCACAAGGAGGACAGGACATATTGCTACTTTCAGAGCTCTATTCCTGCCCCTGTGAGAAATTTTGCAACTGAGGAATTATGCAGGGAAAAGGTAAATTCAGGTTATCTTCACCCAAGTGATCCCCAGCTGCTGCAAAAGCCCCTGAAAGTGACAGTGCTCAGCCTTGAAATTCCTACAGCCAGGTAATATGGCTGTAAGCAACACCATCTAGTTGATATCATACAAATTCATACAGTGTAAATTCTGCCACTTTGCTGCTCACCCCAGCAGCTCTTTCTTCCCCTTTCAGAAAAGTAGCTGTGCTGATCAATAACTAGAAAATCTGTTAGAACCACAGAAAATTGTTTGCCATGTGAAAACTGGTTCTCTCCTGTAAACATTTGCTTTTAAATAGCAGGGACTGCAGCTGCATCCTAGATCAAGCAAGCCAGCAGAAACTGCTCACCCTAGTTTGACTTGAAAGGGGCAGTAATTTCTGCTTCTATCAATCAGCCTCAAACTTGACCCCTCTCCCACCCAACTTAAGGCCAACACCAAGGGACGGCAGGATCAGGATCATTAAGCAGTGCTGAATGGACAAGTCCTAAAGTGAAGCAGAGGGACAGTCAATTGTAGGCAGAATGCAGCAGATTTATATCCACTAGGTGAAAGAAAAATTACTCCTAAATGGGCTGGAGCAGCTGTGAAACTAGTCTGCCACAAGCAAGGATGAAGCATGGGAATCTCAGAGAAGAGGCTCTTTGCTATCCAGCTCTAAAAGCAATTACCATAGATAAAAGAAAGTTCCTGGCAGGGCCGGCAAACTGACAGGGCTCAATTCTTAAACAGCAATCTGATCCCAGGGGATCTTCCAGGTCACTTACAGACCTACCATCACAGCAGCATTACTGACTGAAAATCTGACAGCAGAGTAGGAGTGGGAGAGGTTGTCCCTCCAAATACATAATATGTTGTTCAGAAAGAGAGGTTTTAAAGAGAGGATTCCACACGGAAATTACTGTTCTCAGTGCAGGTGTTGAGGGACTGCAAATCAGGGTTGGTAAGAGTGAGCTTCAGCTTTATGAAACAGAAATAAAACTCCCAGGCATTTAAATTTTTAATTGAATCCCTTTTTAGTGTGCTAAATCTGATCAAGATTAGTGTTTGGTACTTAATTTCATGGATCAGAACTATTGTTGTCTAATCTCCAAAACACAATTCTGTAAGGCCTAAAGCTGAATTAGATTTTTGCTGTGAGTAAAAGATAATATTATTTTTTTAATAAAAGAGGAAATAAGAATATATTACATTGCATGTGGGGGCATCTATTTGGTCTGGCGTTATGCATCAGTTTGTATGTAAACCAAAAAAATAATCAGACAAAAGATCAAGGTTAAAGTGAAGAGTTAGAGGAAAACTGGGAAAATGCAGTATCTTTCATTTCTCTGTAAGAAAGTTTTGAACTGTGTGACTCATGAGCCATGACAGGATCAAAACCTGAGAAGATAGAGCAGAGGGAGAAGGTGGACGCTGAAGCATGGAAAGATGTATACTTAGTATTACTTAGAGAGACAGGTGAAAGTAACGGGTAAGTTAACAAGTGAGAATAAAAGATCAAGAAGATACAGTTAAAGCTGAAGTAGTAGCAGATGGCCATACTGCAAGAAGGGAAAATAGAGAAACTCTACCTGTGAAAAAAATACAGAACAATAAAATAAGTTTAAAAGAAGCCATCACAAATAAAACTTCTGGGATGTGGATGCCTGGAGACAGATCTGTCAAAGTTTTACTCAATAGGGAGATAACTGGAGGCATCACGTGGTAACTCCTTTGCTATCTGCATTGCTCTTTGGACCAGGCTAGCTTAGTGCAAAGTACAGACAAGCTAAGGCACGCATGGGTGCACTGTGATCATTAGGGGTAACCTAGATAGCATTAATAAGCACAAATACTTGAGCTTTCCTTGATCTAGCATTAACCAATTTCAGATCCATCTGTTCCATTTTGGATAGCAGCCTGGGTGTTTCACGTTAACTTCATACGCTTCTAAATTGCCATAGATTGTATCTTATATTAAATAATGTTCATAATTCAACAACTGTCTGCACAGAACATGGGGTATGTGTTCCTCACTAATTTCAAATACACTGTTTAGAGGATGGCACACATAGGGCCTGATCCCGTGCCCCTAAATTCACTCCTAGGTTTAAAGAGCAGTACTTAACAGCATCTTTCTTTGCAAAAATTAGGAGAGAAACATATTTAAACAAAACAGAAATGTACATGAAACAAACAAGTCAAAGGCTGATAAGGTGAATCTTATTTTTTCCTTAAACATAAGCAAGGTCATGACCTTCAAAGGCCTGTTCCTAAGCAATGGAAATTTAAGGCTATAAAGGACCAATCTTGTTTGTAATAAAGAAACGGGAGGTAGGGAATTGATTTAAGGAGATAGGATTTGATCCAGTGAGTTAGTAGGAAAATAAAACAGTTTAGCCTCCTTTTATGGTTTAGTTTGAGCCTGTAGAGCCATCTCCATTTCAATTCACCTCATTAAGGAGTTTTCTCATTCTCAGTTTCTCTCATTAAAGACATAAAGTTTAAAAGGTGGCAACTAACTGGAAGAAATTGTGTTTGTACAGTGAATTGAAATCTAACGGCCTGAAGTTCTGCCCTCAATTACATCCACGTGAAGACATTCGTAACTTTGGTACTAATTGCAAGTACAGATGGTATAAAGGTAATTTATCTGCAGCTCCTGGGATTCATCAAAAGAATGAAGGTAAAGTGGCAGACTGAAGTGACCACTCTTGGGTTACTAGTGTGTTATCACTGATCACTGGCAGAAATTAGCTTGAATGTTGTGCTATTGAATGAAGTCATCCAAGCACTGAGCTAGAAACAAAGCAGTAGATGTTTCCAAAATTCCTCCACATAATACTATAAAATTATGTTGAAGTCAGTAATAGCAAGCAGGGTGTTGTGGTTTTTTTGTATTTGTAAAAAAAACCAAAAAACAAAAAAACAACAAAAAACCCCACTTTTTTTTTTGCTTGAAAACAGGTGGAAATGTTCATTTGGGAACCTTTCACTCTCAACCAGGAGTCCATTATAAATGACGCAATTTGCCCCATCATCCCATCTTCTGCTCTGGCAGCACAACCAATGGTTTCATTCCTCTGCTTCTTCTGTTCCTCTACTGTGGAGTCATCAACAGTAAGACACATGCAGTTTAAGTTTATATGTGACTAGTAAACCTGTCATTCTCTTAAAAAATGGCTGTGAAGTCACTTGTCATCTAGATTGAGTAGATTTATGTACGTCTTCAAAAAAATTCCTCTTAACTCAGAAAGCGAACATGTGATTTTTGCTGAAAATACCTCAGAAGCCCACAGACTCCCAGGAACACTTATCTGCACAGTACACTCCAGGGGGGAAAAAACATATATTTTCAGATTAAGCAAAAGTTTGAAAATACCCTCCTAAAATAGTAATCAACAAGATAACGGGAGAGGTACCATCATATAACTGGCTTAGAGTTTCTAATCTAGTCAGATAAAGCAAAAGCAAAAGAAAAATAGATGAAGGTGCTTGGAGAATTGTGTTCAATGGCTGGAAAGCTATGGCTTATTCCAGAGATGCTTGGTCCTCCAATTCTCCAGGGGGAAATGCCTTTGCCCACACAGCATGCCATTAAAAATCGTGAGGCTCCACACAGGAACACAGGGCTTCCCACATGCAACAGCCTGCAGGATCAGAGGAATTACTGATGCAAAATGTTGTCTAAAGCAGGCACTTGACTAAAGAGCAAAAAAAAATATAGATCTAAAAACTCAAGGAGCTCCTTATAGTGGCAAAATGGAAAACATCTTTTTTCTTTGCCCTGTTCTTCTCCCATGAACATCCAATATGAGAAAAACCCTTTTATTTGTTTGCCTGATCTCTAGTTGGTTACTCTTGAAGAGCTGTCAGTTTTCCCCTTTCCCCATGGATACATCAATCCCTGTATGGAGTGCACAAGGAGGACAGGACATATTGCTACTTTCAGAGCTCTATTCCTGCCCCTGTGAGAAATTTTGCAACTGAGGAATTATGCAGGGAAAAGGTAAATTCAGGTTATCTTCACCCAAGTGATCCCCAGCTGCTGCAAAAGCCCCTGAAAGTGACAGTGCTCAGCCTTGAAATTCCTACAGCCAGGTAATATGGCTGTAAGCAACACCATCTAGTTGATATCATACAAATTCATACAGTGTAAATTCTGCCACTTTGCTGCTCACCCCAGCAGCTCTTTCTTCCCCTTTCAGAAAAGTAGCTGTGCTGATCAATAACTAGAAAATCTGTTAGAACCACAGAAAATTGTTTGCCATGTGAAAACTGGTTCTCTCCTGTAAACATTTGCTTTTAAATAGCAGGGACTGCAGCTGCATCCTAGATCAAGCAAGCCAGCAGAAACTGCTCACCCTAGTTTGACTTGAAAGGGGCAGTAATTTCTGCTTCTATCAATCAGCCTCAAACTTGACCCCTCTCCCACCCAACTTAAGGCCAACACCAAGGGACGGCAGGATCAGGATCATTAAGCAGTGCTGAATGGACAAGTCCTAAAGTGAAGCAGAGGGACAGTCAATTGTAGGCAGAATGCAGCAGATTTATATCCACTAGGTGAAAGAAAAATTACTCCTAAATGGGCTGGAGCAGCTGTGAAACTAGTCTGCCACAAGCAAGGATGAAGCATGGGAATCTCAGAGAAGAGGCTCTTTGCTATCCAGCTCTAAAAGCAATTACCATAGATAAAAGAAAGTTCCTGGCAGGGCCGGCAAACTGACAGGGCTCAATTCTTAAACAGCAATCTGATCCCAGGGGATCTTCCAGGTCACTTACAGACCTACCATCACAGCAGCATTACTGACTGAAAATCTGACAGCAGAGTAGGAGTGGGAGAGGTTGTCCCTCCAAATACATAATATGTTGTTCAGAAAGAGAGGTTTTAAAGAGAGGATTCCACACGGAAATTACTGTTCTCAGTGCAGGTGTTGAGGGACTGCAAATCAGGGTTGGTAAGAGTGAGCTTCAGCTTTATGAAACAGAAATAAAACTCCCAGGCATTTAAATTTTTAATTGAATCCCTTTTTAGTGTGCTAAATCTGATCAAGATTAGTGTTTGGTACTTAATTTCATGGATCAGAACTATTGTTGTCTAATCTCCAAAACACAATTCTGTAAGGCCTAAAGCTGAATTAGATTTTTGCGGTGAGTAAAAGATAATATTATTTTTTAATAAAAGAGGAAATAAGAATATATTACATTGCATGTGGGGGCATCTATTTGGTCTGGCGTTATGCATCAGTTTGTATGTAAACCAAAAAAATAATCAGACAAAAGATCAAGGTTAAAGTGAAGAGTTAGAGGAAAACTGGGAAAATGCAGTATCTTTCATTTCTCTGTAAGAAAGTTTTGAACTGTGTGACTCATGAGCCATGACAGGATCAAAACCTGAGAAGATAGAGCAGAGGGAGAAGGTGGACGCTGAAGCATGGAAAGATGTATACTTAGTATTACTTAGAGAGACAGGTGAAAGTAACGGGTAAGTTAACAAGTGAGAATAAAAGATCAAGAAGATACAGTTAAAGCTGAAGTAGTAGCAGATGGCCATACTGCAAGAAGGGAAAATAGAGAAACTCTACCTGTGAAAAAAATACAGAACAATAAAATAAGTTTAAAAGAAGCCATCACAAATAAAACTTCTGGGATGTGGATGCCTGGAGACAGATCTGTCAAAGTTTTACTCAATAGGGAGATAACTGGAGGCATCACGTGGTAACTCCTTTGCTATCTGCATTGCTCTTTGGACCAGGCTAGCTTAGTGCAAAGTACAGACAAGCTAAGGCACGCATGGGTGCACTGTGATCATTAGGGGTAACCTAGATAGCATTAATAAGCACAAATACTTGAGCTTTCCTTGATCTAGCATTAACCAATTTCAGATCCATCTGTTCCATTTTGGATAGCAGCCTGGGTGTTTCACGTTAACTTCATACGCTTCTAAATTGCCATAGATTGTATCTTATATTAAATAATGTTCATAATTCAACAACTGTCTGCACAGAACATGGGGTATGTGTTCCTCACTAATTTCAAATACACTGTTTAGAGGATGGCACACATAGGGCCTGATCCCGTGCCCCTAAATTCACTCCTAGGTTTAAAGAGCAGTACTTAACAGCATCTTTCTTTGCAAAAATTAGGAGAGAAACATATTTAAACAAAACAGAAATGTACATGAAACAAACAAGTCAAAGGCTGATAAGGTGAATCTTATTTTTTCCTTAAACATAAGCAAGGTCATGACCTTCAAAGGCCTGTTCCTAAGCAATGGAAATTTAAGGCTATAAAGGACCAATCTTGTTTGTAATAAAGAAACGGGAGGTAGGGAATTGATTTAAGGAGATAGGATTTGATCCAGTGAGTTAGTAGGAAAATAAAACAGTTTAGCCTCCTTTTATGGTTTAGTTTGAGCCTGTAGAGCCATCTCCATTTCAATTCACCTCATTAAGGAGTTTTCTCATTCTCAGTTTCTCTCATTAAAGACATAAAGTTTAAAAGGTGGCAACTAACTGGAAGAAATTGTGTTTGTACAGTGAATTGAAATCTAACGGCCTGAAGTTCTGCCCTCAATTACATCCACGTGAAGACATTCGTAACTTTGGTACTAATTGCAAGTACAGATGGTATAAAGGTAATTTATCTGCAGCTCCTGGGATTCATCAAAAGAATGAAGGTAAAGTGGCAGACTGAAGTGACCACTCTTGGGTTACTAGTGTGTTATCACTGATCACTGGCAGAAATTAGCTTGAATGTTGTGCTATTGAATGAAGTCATCCAAGCACTGAGCTAGAAACAAAGCAGTAGATGTTTCCAAAATTCCTCCACATAATACTATAAAATTATGTTGAAGTCAGTAATAGCAAGCAGGGTGTTGTGGTTTTTTTGTATTTGTAAAAAAAAACAAAAAACAACAAAAAACCCCACTTTTTTTTTTGCTTGAAAACAGGTGGAAATGTTCATTTGGGAACCTTTCACTCTCAACCAGGAGTCCATTATAAATGACGCAATTTGCCCCATCATCCCATCTTCTGCTCTGGCAGCACAACCAATGGTTTCATTCCTCTGCTTCTTCTGTTCCTCTACTGTGGAGTCATCAACAGTAAGACACATGCAGTTTAAGTTTATATGTGACTAGTAAACCTGTCATTCTCTTAAAAAATGGCTGTGAAGTCACTTGTCATCTAGATTGAGTAGATTTATGTACGTCTTCAAAAAAATTCCTCTTAACTCAGAAAGCGAACATGTGATTTTTGCTGAAAATACCTCAGAAGCCCACAGACTCCCAGGAACACTTATCTGCACAGTACACTCCAGGGGGGAAAAAACATATATTTTCAGATTAAGCAAAAGTTTGAAAATACCCTCCTAAAATAGTAATCAACAAGATAACGGGAGAGGTACCATCATATAACTGGCTTAGAGTTTCTAATCTAGTCAGATAAAGCAAAAGCAAAAGAAAAATAGATGAAGGTGCTTGGAGAATTGTGTTCAATGGCTGGAAAGCTATGGCTTATTCCAGAGATGCTTGGTCCTCCAATCTCTCTCAGTTATAACAAGTAATCTGTTTTCTTCTGCATTATTTCCATGTATTTTAAGCAGACAGTTTCCATGTATTTTAAGCAGACAGTAATTCCAAAAATAAGGAGAGAAATGGCATTCTGAAATAATATTAAAGCTAAAGTCTGCCAACTTTCTTAATGATCAGCCTAGCTTGGATATTTCTAAATATCATCCACTAACTCAAATAATAAGTAAGAATGTAAGACTAAGTAAGTCTTCAGTCAAAGTCAACATTGTTCTGCCCTTTGCTTCCAGAAACCCGTACCTTAATATTCTTCAGAGACTTATTTACTTTTGCTGTTAATGAATAGCTTTGCATTATTTCAAGTTAAGCATCATGTATTGCCTACTCTTCCAATTTTAGTTTGCTTCTTGGAGCACCTGCAATTTAACACTCAGACTGGCACCTACATCTGCAACAGATCAGATTTTTTCAAGAACAGCCATTGTCATCTTTAAATAACACTGCTGAACAAAAAAGTTCACCTCCTGCATGAACTGAAGGACTCCTGTCTGTTGTTCTGTCATTTCAGAGCAATGGGTGTATGCCAGACTGACAAGCAAATTATTCCCTCTCAATTTATGGAATGACTCTCAAAGTTGGAGGGGGTTGACTTTCTATAAGGTTTTATAAAGGGTTTCCCTGAAGGGTTCAATTTTGCATATTCTACCCTTGCTGGATGCATTTTCTCTGCAGTGGTTTTATGTTCTGAGGTTCCTGTTTATTCATGCTACCAACTTGTAAATTGTGGATTGGATTGTATATGTGCACAAGTGATACTCTTGCTTCCCATTTCTCAATGTTATGTGTTTGCAATGACCCTTGCACAAATACTGCTTGAAATTGGAATTCACCTTTTTCCTTTCCTTGCTTATTATCATTCTGAAGAAAGAATAATAGTAATCTGTGGTCTTCAGTCACTAACTTTTAATAAAGCAAACTGGAATTCTCTCATCTTCAAGTCATACCAGAAGAAAAACTCACATACAGCATCCTATTCAAGAAGTGCTTGTTTGTGCCTGGAAGTTTCTTTTTCCAGCTGTATTAGTTGGCCTAGTGAATGTTTCACTCTTACCTCAGGACCCACCCCCACCCTTCCACCTCCCCCATAAAGGGACTTGTTTCAAAGAAGAAAAATGCTGCATTTGAACTACACATTATCAATTGCTCTCTGAGTAAACCAAAATACAGTATGGTTGTTATATATTCTGTGACACCTGAGCAGAGATTTCAGGCTGGAGGAGGACCACTTGGTCCCTGGGGTCCGGGTGCATCAGCTCAGCTGTTTCCATAGCTACCCAGGCTGCAGTGGCTGTCACAGCCTCTCTGTCCTGGGAAATCCCACCCAGATTTGGGTACCTCTGTGCACACTCTGGGTACAGCCCCTTATGGCACTTCCCTCCAGGTCACCCTGAAGATCACTGCCTTACAGCAGCTCTGGTGTTGCACCTACTGGTCTGCTCTTTGCTGCTTCTGCCCCTGGAAAGAGAAGAGATGCTACTGAAGCTCATGCATGGCAAGTACCTGGTCCTTATTTTGTGTCTATTGTTATACAGTGGACCCAGTTTACAACAGTGTCCCAAATGGCAAAAGGATCAGCCATTGACTTTAGCATCTCTCTTAGCAACTGACAGGTGGACAAAAGCACTGGTGTTATTTACCCCTGAGTAGACTGTAACTTCTACAAAAGCTACTGACACAAAGCTTTTATGTAGAGCAGATCTGGCAAAATAAACTTTTTACGTTATTATTTTTAATGCTAAACTGCTGCTCCTTGCTTCTGAGCCATGCAATATGGATATTTCAGCTTCTGATGTTACTGACAGTTGCTATTGCTATTTGTATAGCAACATAGCTGAGGGGGCTTTAGGGGTTTTTGTTCCCCTCAGTCTCGTGAGCCATTTAATGTAGTAACCAGTTAAATATTTCTAGGAAGCCCACAGCCTGGTTTTCAGACTTTGGAAAGGGGATACAAATGCCAGATACATTACATAAGGTTGTATATCACCTAAATTGTGAATACAATGTCATACGTATTGACTCTGCCAGCTGCTGACTTGTTTTCACTGTTCACTACACATTTGGTCTGAACAAGACAGTCTCATTACTTTATGTTTACAAGCCTCTGTTTTGTAGCAGGTTCAAGTCAAGGACATAAAAAATAAAAATATAGTATCTTACTTTGATTTGGATATACTGAAGATGGCTGTAAAGAGAAACTCATTCTGTATGTGTAAAAATGCAGATTGAACATGGTTTTACTTTGTACCTACCCAAGTTTTAGTGCTCCTTTTATATTTTAAAGCACAAAAGAGATGTAGAAGTGCAAGCCTTATGTAAAATTCATTGCAAATCTTCAAAACAGGTTTGATATGGCCAGTGACAAATGATGTCCCATAAAGCACTGCATGACTATTTTTAACATAGTTCTCATACATAATTTCTTCTGCATTGATTGCCCAGCAATATGAACATGTTGAAATACAAGGCATTATAAATGACAGGCTTTCATATCTCCACTTGATCTTTGCAGGACCCATACTCACTTGACTTCATATGAGAAGCAAATAAAAACAAGTGACGCTGACAACTGGAACCATCCCAGCAGCTCAGCTCTAGCTATCAATCTGTGTTAATCACTGCTGCATATACGTAGTGACTGGCTGCTAATGGGAAAGATCCCAAGCATTTAATTTGCTTCACCTTTTTTATCTTTACTTACCCTTTACTGGGCACTATTTTTCCTTTCATTTGAGATCCTAAAGGTCAAGCCCTCCCCACACCAATATCGCCAGTGATTGTGGGCTCTACCTCTCAGGTCTAGAATTCTCACAATGCTTTTACTCTTTTTAAAATTATTTTTTAAGCCAAAATTCCATTTCTCCATCACCCTCATAAAAGCACAACTTTACCTCCTACCTCCCTGAAGTTGTTTACTTCTGCACCCTCCTCATTTTTCATCCGCTACCTCCACTTTTGTCCTTCAGTGCAAGATCAATGATTAAAGGTCCAAGCATCAGCATGCACTGGCTTTCATTCCTAGTTTTGCCTGCTTACTTTCTGCATCACAGGATAACCTGGGATCTGAAAGCTAGGACCCGGCTCCCCCAGGCATTGAACAGCTTTATCGAAGACAGACAGACAGACAGACGTACCAGCATCCACCTGTAGTGCTGAGTACAGGCTGAGTACAGTGCTGAGTGATGCCCTGCACAGTGGGACCCAGGGACATTGTTGGTCCCAACCTGGTACAAACAAGGACTGGGAAGCAGTCAAAGTAGAACGGATAGCAAAGAGAACAGCAAGTACTTCTTCCAGAAAAGCTTGTACTCCCCTTCCCGGGCTCAGGTAATGTCTGCACAAGGCACAGGGCAGGCTGCAGCTGGGCTGTGTGTGAAGGCTGGAGGAGAGAACTGCACTCTGTGCCTCTGGCAGTCGTGCTGCCCGCATCTGCTTACCCTTCTAGAAACAGGAATAGTACCACCTGTGACGCTGTGAGCCTTAGGGAAATGAGACTTCTGAGATCTCGGTGGAAAGTGTAAGACCTGGATGTCAGCTCTGTTTTCACGTTAAGCTGCGCACCTGCATTGTTATCCAGAATGTCTGTCATTGCCATATTGTTCGTAAGTACTGGGAAGAGCCTCTTCGACCCTCCCTGGGCAAACGATGAGACCCCCCCGCCAGCCCGGGCGTTCTGCTCCATCTCCAGCCCCCCAGAGTGACTCGGGGGTCCAACCAACCCTCCTCCCTGCCCTGCAAACGGGCTGTACGGCAGGGATGGGCGGGATCCTCACATCCACCCGCTCCCAGCTGTACCTGCGGCCAGCGCGGGCACAAAGCAGCGCTGGACAAGATTTCCAGAGGGAACGGGCTTCTGGGGAGCACGAACCGCGGGTGGCGGGGCCTGAGCCGGGGGGTCTGTGCAGGGAGCCCCGGGACACCGCGCCCCGAGGGCTCCCGGCCCCGCTC
>NW_009954232.1:376650-404209 GCF_000747805.2 Chaetura pelagica | reverse complement strand
CAGGCGGCGGGACCCGCCGCAGGTCTGGGGCCCGGGGTCACGGACGCCTCCTCCGTCCTGGAGAAGCGTTTCGCAGCAGCGGATGGTGTTTGTCAGCAGGGTAACACCCGGGCTCAGATGGGCTTCTCTGTGTGAGTGCAGCTACGCTGCTATTATTAGTGCTGGTATTTAATACTTGTACGTTCATAACAAGATAAATATTGGAACTACATCCTCTCTGGTGCTCCTCTCCCATCAGTCCCTGAGGGTGGTTCCGTGAAGGAACAATCCAAAAGCGAGACTTCCAAAGCCTGCCTTTCCATCTGGAAGCATCCACAGCCCTCTGCAACTTGCTTCCAGAGTTGCCTGAGCTCGACAAGGCTCAACAGCAAAGCTGCAGACTTGCTTGTGAGCCTTGTTGGGATCCAGACGCCATGTGCTTCCTCCCTGGCCTGAGGCGTGTGCTGCCCCTTGCAGAACGCGGCGGTAGCAGGTGCCCTGCTTTCTCCCTCCCTTGCACCAGTTTGGCAAGCTGCAGGCAGAAGTGCTGTGTCTGAGCTGGGGAGGCTTGGATCTCCTCTGCCAAGTGGGATTCAGCGCTGTGGTCAAGCCAGTGCCCAGCAGTGGCCTCGGATGTTTGGTAGCTCCTCTGCAGCAGGTCTTGTGGTGATGTGGTCCTGCATTGAAGCATGCAAGACCTGCTGGTGGGGAACTCGGATCAGTGTCTTTTGGCCTAGCAACTACATGAATATGTTCTCTAAGAAGCTTGTTGATATAACTATTTTTTTTTAGGTGTGTCTGTTATTAAGGATGGTATCTTCTGTATGCTAGACGCTTGTGATAGCTCTTGAATGAAACAGATATTTAGCTAGAGATCACTTTGTTTTTGGAAAAGTATGTTTTGCTTGTCGGAAATTCCTCTGTCCTTTATACGGGATACATTATTCCACATCTGCTGTCCTCATACGTTCTGTAGTGTTTAAAGGTTGTTGCCTTCTTTCTGCTGGGGGCTGCATTTCAGTAATGGGTGAAGCAGTGCTTGTACTAGGTAGTTTTGCATCTTCTTGTCAGGTACTTTGTTATATGAATGACTGTGGAATGCCGCTCATGTTTTGGAATTTAACAGAGATAATATTTGCCATCATGTCACCATCACCACATTCATTTTTGTAGTTATAGTCAAAGGTGGTAACAGTGGCATTCAGATGCTTAATTACATTTCATATAGGTGACCAGTTCTAACTTGCTCAGTTAATGCGTGGTGGAACAGGAACAAGTGTCACTGCTTCCCTCTGTGGTTAGGGAGCCATCAGCTTGCTCCTCATATATAAAAATCAGTATACAGTAAGCATATCGCACCAGCGAGTTCTGTGTTTATTAATTTACTTTTTCTCTGAACATTCAGTGGATTTTATTTCTTATTTCACTTGATGCAGATCTAAAATATTTTTCCAACTTTCAAAACTTGAAAAAATGAACAAGGTTCAATTTTCAGTAAGCTGAAACCACAACTTCTTTAGGTTTCATGAAAACAGAGAAATGAGACTTCTGCTTGTGTGAGACTGGCCACCTGTCTCAAAGGTGAAGGATTAGAAGTCCATCTAGGCTTTGGAAACCTAAGGTTCAAGTCAGTGGTTTGATTCAGAGCAATTTTAAACTTAGGTCTTCTGTGTTTCTGGACAATATACCAGTAATTGGATTACCAGAAGTATTGGAAGGGAAAGGGAGTGTCCTATTCCCCTAGTTGTAAAAAGACCTAACAAGAAACAGTGTTTGCTTGTAGCCCAGCACCCATGAGAAACAAATATGGTTCTGTTTAGGCATAAGAATACAAATGCATGCATCAGCATGCAGGACTCAGCCCATATTTGCATATAGCGTGATGTGACTTCAGTCCTGCTTTTTGGCCTAAAAATGCTATGTGTGCATGTAAAATATAATTAATGTAATGTTGGACCTTAGGGGAGAATTTTTATCTGACCTTTTATCAGGAGCAGTTTTGGAAGCTGCCCAAAATGTAAAATCTTCTGAAGTTCTTCTAAAGCAGATGTTGATGAAAAACCACTTATGGGGAAGTTGGTCTCAGGTCTCTATGAGGAAGAATAACTTCAATGTGACTTTGCTCAAAGAAGTCTCAGTTTTGAGATTGTTACCTGCACAGAAATACAGTAAAATAAAAGTCTGACTCTGCTGTGCTTTATAACAACTGAACTTTAACCAAATTGAAAAAAACTGTGCAAAGTATTGCATAGTAAGTGGCTTAAACTCTGCCTCTGGGGCAAATCACTGTCCATCTGCATGTGGTCACATGCAAACCACACGTGCTTACTTTGATCTCAAAGGTATCAAAGCCGTACTGTAAAATCAGTATGAAAGGCTGCAGTTTGTTCTGGTGTGTCTGTTCAACTTTAAGGAAGAAACTTGTTTTATGTATGTGTGGCTTAAAGATAGAGCAAGAATGTGAACCTCAAACCATGAGAAGCTGGAAGGTCTGTCTGCCACTAGTTGACCAATGGAGGGAGTGGACCATGCATATATTCACTTAACCTTTCAGGTGAACATTTAAAGCTTTCCTTCTCACTTGCCCAGTTCCTTTCCCCAAAGGGTGCTTTTCGGAGGTTCTGAGGGCAGTGAATCAATATATTTGCCTTTCACATATGTGTAATAGTGTTTAAGTTTGTCTTACAATGTAAATGACTTTGCTTTTATTTTGTAGAATGTGGCCAGTGCCACTCAAGCAACATAAGTGCTGTGGTGTGTGTACCTGCATATTTTGCTGGGAGTTCTGCTTATTGTTGTAGGATTGTGTAAGGCTTGGCTAGAGTTTTACTCATTTTTTTCATAGCATGTATTGTAACTTCAAGAGCAGTAGTCAAGGCATGAAAAATGTCCATGTGACATCCATCTTTAGGATGCAAAGCCTTGCCTTGCCTCAGTGTGGAACCTCATGGAAGTATTACTATGCCATCCATTGCAGTTTGAGTAAAGACTAGGAGGAAGGCCAGCACTCTGCATCCAGTGTCCTTGTCCCCTTAGTACACCTTTGCCCCAGGCAAGGGGCCGTACTGTGAAAAGTTGTCATGATGCTTGATTGTTGTTGTTGGTTTTTTTTAATTAACATAGAGCTTTAACATAGTTAAAAGAGAAAACACTGCCTCTGGATAGGTAAGTTTATTTTTCTTGGTGCATTTTTCCAAGTTAGCCTGAAGTTCAGCAAATTATTATAATGTCATATCTCCAATTTGGGAAAAGAAAATGACCAGTGTCACTTTTGACCAATGTTGATTCTGAAGGCAGGAGAGAATAAATATAACTTTCATGAGAGTAATCTGCATCATCTTCAAAGAAGCACATCTGCTCTGTCGGCAGAAGAGACAAGAGTGTGCCCAGAAACCTGCATTTTTCCATAGTACTTTTACTCCATTTCCAAATTCTGTTTCTTGGGCAAAATAGCCCCAAATCAATACTGGTGCTGTGAGGGTGCTCCTTGTGTAGGAATATGGTGTCACTGGCTGTTGGACACCTTTGCAGATATTGCAGAGGGAATTGCTGGGCTAAAGGATAGGTAAGCCTGCATCTGTCCTCCTGGAGCAGGTGCAGGTTCACTCCTGCTGCTGCCCTCACCCAGCCAGTTGTGGTGAACTCCAGTATGCAGCCCCTTGGACCTGCACTTTCCTGATGCTGTGCTTCAGCTAAAAAGCCATGCTTTTTGAAACCAGTGTGTGTGAGACTTAGGCTGCAGAGTTGGGTGGGGAGAAACTTGATGAAATTCAACAAGGGCAAGTGTAGAGTCTTGCATCTGGGGAAGAATAACCCCATGGACCAGTACAGGTTGGGGACTGACCTGCTGGGCAGCAGTGTAGGAGAAAGGGACCTAGGAGTCCTGCTGGACAGGAGGATGACCATGAGCCAGCAATGTGCCCTTGTAGCCAAGAAGGCAAGTGACATCCTGGGGTACATTAGAAAGGGTGTGGTTAGTAGGTCAAGAGAGGTTCTCCTCCCCCTCTATTCTGCCTTGGTGAGGCTGCAGCTTGAATATTGTGTCCAGTTCTGGGCCCCTCAGTTCAAGAAGGACGGGGAACTGCTTGGAAGAGTCCAACACAGAGCCATAAAGATGATTAAGCAAGTGGAACATCTCCCTTATGAGGAAAGGCTGAAGGAGCTGGGTCTCTTTAGCTTGGAGGAGACTGGGGGGCCACCTCATCAATGTTTACAAATATGTAAAGGGTGAGTGTCAGGAGGATGGAGCCAGGCTTTTTTCATTGATGTCCAGTGATAGGAAAGGGAAAATGGATGCAAACTGGAACACAGGATGTTCCATGTAAACATCAGAAAAAACTCCTTTACTGTGAGAGTGACAGAGCACTGGAACAGGCTGCCCAGAGAGGCTGTGGAGTCTTCTTCACTGCAGACATTCAAAACCCACCTGGACGTGTTCCTGTGTGATGTGCTCTAGGTGACCCTGCTCTGGCAGGGGGGTTGGACTAGATGGTCTTTTGAGGTCCCTTCCAACCCCTCGGATTCTGTGTTTCTGTGATTCTGTGAGAGAGATAGTTTTCAGGTGTGCTGGTCTTAGATTTAACCATTGTGAATAAATTTTTGAAGAACGTAAAATAGATTTGGCACCCATGTCTCAGAGAAGTTAGAAAACTTTCTTGCCTGGTGGGAAGCAGGAAGAAGTGTGCTGGCACTATTGAGTTCTTTCCACCCCACACACCTCTACGGAGTTAGCAGAAGCATGGGGGAAGAGAGAAAGAAGTTAATTTTTAAAATTCTTCCTGACGTAGTCTACACCTGTTCTCTTACCCTCTACCTCTCGTCTTGCTAATCTTTTCCCTCATTGCAAAATGTTTACATGTGGGGGATGGTGAGATAACACAGCATAGACTAGCTGATGTTAACTTAGTACAGATTTGTCATATATTTCTAATTTGGCGTTTTCCATGCTTTTTTCCATTTCCCTGCGTTTTTCCATTGCTTACAGTAGAATGGAATGTTCAAAGCATTTCTTCCATCCGTAAGTATGTAGCAAACCCATGCTATGTGACATTTCCTAGAACTGCAAGGTTATGAAAGAAAGACCCACTTAAAAAGCTCTTGGTGCAGCCAGGGCATCCCTTGTTTCAAATGGCAGCTGCATTTCACTTTTTCTGAATATAATAAATACCCGTTGAGCCTATTTATTTGCCTTTTTTGTAAATTTTGTGTCACAATCTGGATTTAGTGTTGCTATAATCTCACATTGTAATGTAATGGCAATAAGATGATTCCCATACAAGTCTAGAGAGAATCTGTGCTAATACCATTAAAATGTGCTTGCTGAATCAAAACAAATGTGGTGTTAGCATGTGGAAACGGTTTATGTGATTATAATGTTTCAGCATTATGAGATTACTGTAAGAAACGACTAATCCAAACCTAGAGAGACTTCCCATTACAAGACCATTAAAATGACACAATGGCTGAAGCACAAGTTTCAGATGGGAAAAGTAGTAACACAAATCTTGTCATCAGTATTCAAGCAAAACATCTATTCAACTCAGTGGAATTTTTACCGGAGTCAGGAATGCAGTACCATGACCTTCTTAGCAGGAAGTCTCTTTTCTCTTAATGCCTCTTGGAAAAATATTTACTTCACCAGCATTTTATGGCTGGCTAGTGGTGAGTGTCGTATTTTATGCACCATATAATTGGTGGTTGTAAAGGTTTGTCCAGTTTATTACAGCAGTGTTAAGGTATTGTTTCAAGCCTGTTGTGAAATAATACAAGTTTTGGTTATATCTTAAAGTAGTTATTTTTAATTTTTTTTTTTAATCTCAATATGTGGTTTTTCAGGCCATACCATTTACTTCACTGTTTATACAGCACCTAGAGCACAGAAGCTGTGTTCTATGCAGGATCATCTTGGTGATACCATAGCATAAATTTGTGATTTCCAAAATAGAAATACCTGCGATTGCCAGATAAGAGCCTACCTATTTATCTTGTGTCACAGGAATCAGCACCTTTCCACCTCCCCTCAGACTGGGTTAAGATTCAGTAAAAAGAATTCACGTTTTATATAGGACCGTCTAAAATATACATGTGTTGTCCAGGATTGGTTTTTGGCTCCCGCTCAGGTTCATGGAGGGAGGCCAGTATTAGTGAAAGTGACTTGTCCTGTTCTATTACAAACATTCAAAATAGGTTGGATAATTTGCCTATGGATATGTCTTTCCATCTCGACTATGAAAATTATCTACATGATTATTCTGTAGAAGACACACATCATTTTAGATGTCTAAATGAATTTACATGAATTCAATCTTTGGTGTATGAAAGAAGAAACTTTCTCAGAAGAAAGGTCTGTGTAAAACATGGGATGCAAGTTATCCGTAGAACACATGAACAATGATTTCTATAGTAACGTGTACATGCTTAAAATAAGCAGCAGTCCTTATTAATTTTAAAAGCTGTTTGCACTTAGAATCTGTTTTAAAGACACTAAATTCTGGTTCCATCAAGTGTCTGTGTAAAATGATGGGAAGATATCAGGACAGTGGTTTTAAAACTAATTCCAGTCAAAGGTTCTTGGCTGTCTTTGGTTTTCATTATTTTTTTTATTAAAAGCGGTTGGTTTCTAAAACTGTGTTAGTAAGCAGACACAGATATTAATATTAATAATATTTTTCATGCAGATAAAATTGGACCTACTTTAAATGCTGTTTTGTCAGTTTCCATTCTTGTGATGCTTCATGCATTTACAAAAATCCTTGGCCTTGATCAAAAGGTTCAGTAGTAGGCATTGGTTCTGTAAACTCTGTATGTGTGCTATAATCTGAAACCTGCAGTCTAAAAATAAACAGATTGGTACCTGCTACAAGGGAAACCTGATATTTCAAATGTTTTTGGTTGTTACAAATCAGAAGACAGCAGCCTCAGGCTGTAAGATCTCACACAACCAGAGGTCTTTGAAGTGGTCAGGCCAAATTAATTGAAGTTAATCTAAATTATCTGTGTCAGAAAGGAGTTAGTGGGACGAAAGTTGAAAGTCAACTTCTAATTGAAGTAGTCATCAGAAAGTTAGGAAAATTCACTCTCATTTAGAGGGCTCTTTTTGACTAACTGGACTAGTAAATAACTAAAAATCGGAAGTGGAAACTTGTTGAGGAAGCAGACTGTAATAGCTTTCTGTCAGGCTATATCAAAAGAACTTCAATATTTAATTATATAACAAAATACTTATGTAGGTGTGTTTTCCTAACTTTGTAGATGGATTTGAAAATTGAAGAAAAGAGAAAAAAAGAAAAAGTGTTTCCAGTGCAAAGACTCTTCATGCTGTCAGGGTTTTACTGAATACCACAGTGCAGATATTTAATGCAAGGAAACAAACAACCAACCCCCCAAAAAAAATCACCAGAGGTAATGCAATTATCTTAGAATTATCTTAGTCTCTTTGCTGTGCATGTAAGAGTGACTCAGATCATTGAACTATCTCCAAAATAGTGGGTTGCTGTATAGAGCACCAGCTTTTTTCAAGGAAAGAATTAATGACTGGGTTGGACAACTTCATTGAATTGCAGCTAGCAACAGTTTCTGGCTAAGACAGGTATTTTGATTTGAATTATTTGCTCAAGAATAATATTTTCTGAAATCATGCACTTCTAAATTTATTTTGCAAAAAAAAAATCATTATCTTAATCAGCCAGCAGTCTGTTCTGTGAGAGTAATTATTCTTCTGCCTCTCGAACAAGTCAACAAACTAGTCTAGAACAGAAATTCATAAGAGAACAATTCTTCCCAAGTTTGCTTTTACATGAGGCAAGCAAACAGTCAGTCCTTTCTTTTTCTTATGGATGGCCAAGTTTTACATTAAAACAACTGCCAACATGGCAGACTTCACTAGGCGGGCAGGGGCTGGGTCACTTTCGTACATCAGTACTCTGACAATGACTGCTTCTTGTGAGATGAAAGTATCCCCAAAGAGACCTCATGCCCTTTGATATGTAGAGTTCAGTGCCCTTCAGATTTCAGTTTTTTGTCATTCTGGTAGATTAACTTTAGCAGTTAAAAGGAAAGTGTCCTCTGAGGGTTTCATCAGTAACAAACCCATGTTTTTAACATACTATTCACTAAAAGGGAGACAGAAACGGGAAAGACCTCTCTCTTTAATCAATAATGCATGCTCTAGTTAGTCCTGTCCTCTGGACATGATTAAACATGTATTTTGTTTCATAACTGATGATTTTGGTTGACTAGGGATTATAACTACATATCCTCAGGTCTTTGCAACTACCATCAGGAATATCTAACATGAACTGGATAGTCAGCTATGTTTAATGTTAATATGGCACATAAATGAAAAGGACTACCCCCATGAGCCAGGCCAAACTTGCACAGGGCAGATGCCTTTCACGTGAGCCTACTGCAGAAAGTAGCCTCAGTGTGTACCTTTGTCACCACTCTCCTGAAGTCTTGAGAAATAACATTGTTTATTTGATGTTAACTATGAGGAAAAAGGTCTTTTAGAGCCACATACATTGTAGGTAAGGTCTGTTCTTAACTGGTAAAATATTTGGCCAAGGAAACTGATGGGAAAAGTACTTTGGCTTTGGCCCCTCTGGCTGGGGGCCACGCTGTATCTTTAGCAACTGTTGTCAACTTTGATAGAGTTGTCTTGGGCTGTTCCAGAGCTCCATAGTGCAGCTGACAGGACAACATGAGCCTCTGTTGAAGCCTAAGAAGCAGTTGATCACCCACAACCCAGTGTTCCTTATAGAGAGGGGCAGAGAAGGTGCCCAAACACAGCCAGCTTCCTTGGTGTTCAAGGGCAGTTAAGTGAGTTTTTGAGGACACAGATAAATAAAATGAATGTATCAGTAAGGAATACTAAGCCTCGGTGCCAAATATGTTCATCTGGTGGCTCAAGCTGACAAAATCTGACAGCTGCTGAAGAGCAGAGAATCTTAAATGAACACACAGTGGTTGTTATTAAATTGGAAACATTTATCTTAATGTGATGTTGACTATAGTACAATAAATGATGATAATTTCCCTCTACAAGAATGTGGTATTTTTACATTGCTAGAGTACTGATACAAGCACAATTGAGTAAAATAAATGGGTTTCCTACTGACCACACTACTGGAAACAGCCTTTGAAAACTTTCCAGTGAACACACACAGCGTGTAGGTACATGTGTGAGAGACTGGAGGGAATTCAGAAATTTTGTAAGAAATGTTTGCTCCATCTGAAATGTGTTTCTTTCCTTTCTTCTTCCTTCCCAGCCTTTGAAAATCTGATTATTTTTTTCCTTTTTCTGAAGAAATATGCCTTCCCTGGGAGGGAGAGCACAGACTGTCTTGGGCCCTGTGGATCCAGACTGCCTTGGCTATACATTGACTCATGAACACTTGACTATGAACTACAGCAGCAGTTTTTGTCCACCTTCTCCAGGCGAAGAGCCTCTGTCTGAGGGACCCATTGAGATGAATAACTTGTTTTGGATTAAGCAAAATCCCTACAGCCATAGAGAAAATCTTCTTTTGTATCAGGAAACAGAAGCTGTAAAGGAGGAACTGTTGTGTTTTAAAGCAGCAGGTGGTGGGACGATTGTGGAAAACACAACCACAGGAATTGGTCGGGATATGAATACTTTGAAGAAACTTGCAGAAGAAACTGGAGTTCATATTATTGCTGGGGCTGGGTTCTATGTGGATTCCACTCATTCTTCTCAAACACAAGCCATGACAGTTGAACAGGTAAGACTTAACCATTGTTTTGGAGCCTCTTTCCTGTGAATTATCCCTGGGAGAGTCAAAGTTGGAGAGAAATGGAATCTAGAAGGTCTCAGTGTGAAAAAAATTTGAGACAGTTACTAGTTGTATGTGCTGGGATTATCTGTCAGCATTTCCAGTTCTTAAGCTCTGTTTTCTCTCAGGGATTTGTTACAATGCAACAGTAAAAAGAAAATAAAGTCGTTCATGTGTGGGCATCTGGTACACCACCAATTATCCTGGTTTTTTACAGCTTTAAGGAAAGAGTATATCCCTTCTGCCTCTTTTATCTCTTTTTCTACCTAATTGCTTCCCAATAAGATCACCTGGAATTCTTGTAAATAATTGCAATATTTGCAGTACAGTTGTGAATTATTGCTCTGCTCAGGTTGGCTGTTATATCTCACTTCTCTTCCATTTGTCCAGACTTTTCAGGACAGAGTCTATATCCAATTGCTTGTATAGTGCTTAAGACAGTGTGTTAATAATGACAGAGGTCCCCAGATACTCTTATAATAAATATTAATTCATCTTTTATTAAGAATATGTGATGTTAGGGAGAAGAGAGGATGGAACCTTCCAAGGCAGGAGGCTGTGAATGTGGGTGAGCAGACCTGAGAAAAAAAATTAAAAATCTGTCACGGTTTAGAAATGAGTCAAATTTCTTTTAAAAATCAATGGTCAAAACCTAAGCAGATATAAAGTGATGCAGAGCTGCCAACCACACTGGACCCAGACTGTACAGAACAGTACTAGTTTTCCTAAATATTCTTGCATCTCTTGAACTTTTGATACAAATAGATTTCTTGGGGCAGAGCTTTCCCTTCTGCATTTGGACTGCTGGAGACCTGCAGATGTCCCCTACTCAGCAGGTAATCAATGCTTAATCCAGTCCAGAAGGGGACTGGTTACTTAGGAAGGGTTTTGCAGTGACTGATCTGTGATAACTGGTGGTTCCTCATTTGCCAGTGAATTTGATGAGATGACAGGTTTTCTGATGATTAATTAGGCACAGACTATCTGAGAATTTTCTGTCAGCCCTAGCAGAGCTATTCAGTGACACAAAGACGTTGCTGCTGGAGAGTTGTTCTTTAGGAGATGAGTGAATTTTGTACTGTTGGATGAAGTGTTGGGCAAAAGCCTGCTGTAAATTGTAATAGCTTGGGCTGACTTTTCTGTGTAGATTGAATATTTAGCAATATGTTGTGTGAGGCTATTGAGGTGACAAGGTGTGGGGGAAGGATATTTGGAAATTGGTGTGGGGTTTTTCAGTTTCTTGGATTTGCTTGTGAACTTTCCTTCATTGTTCACTTTATTATTCCTTAAAATAATAAAAATTTTCCAAACGTTCAGGGCCAAAAAGTTAGAAGTCATCATCAGTACCATTTTGTGCTCTAAATGTATTCTTTAAGATACATGACCTGTTCTGATAAAGAAAAACTAAAGCTGTTATAACAATCTGTTTTTATTAGGATATTCTGATGTGTTCTTTGCTTATGAATATTTTAAAAGAAAGCTATTTTTGACCCTGTGAGTTTGTCAGCTGAGCTTTGTTCTTGTGGTTTTGAAATCATCGGAGCTCCTGTCATTTTATGTCAGCATTCCTATAAGCAGGATTTGTCTTACACTTGTCTCTTCAGGATCTTTGCCAGAGTTCCTCCTTTCCCTGTCTGAGTGAAAAGGTTTCCTTACTCTCTGAGCCTTTGCTTTGCAAGAAATTACATTGAATTGTTTCTGGAGCCAATCCAGAAGTGTGAGGCACAAGTTTCATGCTGAGCTAACTTTGGGTTTTTTTAAAAGAAAAATTAAGTCTTGGCCTAAATCAGTGTTCAAATTTTATGTAGACCAGCTTTGGTCTGAACAACTGTGTGAGTGGATGCTTGTTAATTTTATTTGCTTTGTGTTTATTTTGGTCTCAGTGAATGGCTAGTGTAACATTAGTTGACAGAAACCAGATTTTAACTGGAGCATTTTTGCACATGCATCGATTAAGCTCAGAAAAAACTCAGGAGTATAATTAGCACAGTGTCCATCAGCTAAATTTTATGCTATTTAACACAAATAGTATTAATAAACAAAAACATCTCATTTTCCTGTTGTCTAGCTTACAGGCATTATTGTTGATGAGATACTCAATGGAGCAGATGGGACTAACATCAAGTGTGGTGTGGTGGGAGAAATAGGTTGCTCCTGGCCTTTGACTCCAAGTGAACACAGAGTGCTTCAGGCAACGGCACAGGCTCAGGCACAGCTTGGGTGCCCAGTTATCATTCATCCTGGCAGGAACAGTGATTCACCCTTCCAGATTATCCGCATTCTGCAGGAAGCTGGGGCTGATACTTCAAAGACAGTCATGTCTCACCTTGACAGGTAAACAGACTATTCTGCTGTCCTTCTGGCTGTGTTCCCACAACCCTCTGGGGTCTGGGAGAATTACTGTGCAAATAGCTCAGTTTCTGGTCTGTGCTGGGATCACAACATAAAGAATTACCTTCAAGTTTACTCACTCAAAAATAGGAAACTGCTTGCATAAAGCTTTATCAGCTTCCAGCACTTTAGTCAAGATCAGCTCTTAGGTTCACACTGGTAAAGAGATGTAAGGATTTTAAACACTCTTGTTGAAGGTCTGGGGACAAGATTAGGAGTAACTGCAGCCACATTTTTTAAAACAGGTATTCCATGAATCCGCATCCCTGCACAAATCACTGCATTTACAAAGCATTGGACGTTAAGCGACTCTAACCAAATTGGTGGGAAGCTGCTGGGCTTCCACTGTTTTTGAAAACTGGACTACTCTTAAGGACCTAACCAAAATCTCTCAGATGCTGATGGAGAGACTCCCTGGTTTGGCTGCATGGTGGATAAAAGCTTAAGCCAGATCTTTTCAGTTCTGCTACCAGTCAGAAGAAATACTGCTTAAAAAGAAAATAGTTGAGTTCTGGATAATTCTTAGCGTAGACCAGAGACCTAACTTTCAGTTTCTGTGAGAGAAAAACCCAGGAGCTGCAGATCAGACATGAAGAGGAACTGGGATGCTTTTCTCTCTGTGGTTTAGAAGCACAGCCTGTGTTACCATATGAGTTTTGTGTGACCTTGTATTACTCATGGTGAGCTGGAAAATGTCCAAACATTGATTAGCTTGGCCGGTTCCTGAATAATGGAGGCTACTTGTGGTCATATGATTCTCAGCAATTGGATTGTTTGCCCTCAATGTGAGTGTAATACAGGCAAGAGCATTGTGCTCCAAATTTCTAACTGTTCCCGGCTCTTAGAGGTTGCAAATTAAGCTACAGGTGGTTTGTATTCAAATAGAGCTCAATGTTTTACTTGGGGAATTTAGGAGCATAAAATTCAGTGCCACAAAATTTTAGATACATTTGATAATATATAAACAATATGGGATTTCCTTATGTATTTACCTGCATTCCAGTGTATCTATAGTTATATTTTTCTGTCCATTTTAAAGAAAAATTGATCACATAAATCTTTTGATGAAAGAGGACTGAGCAAGCTGCAGGTGTCTGTAGTTATGTAGCCATTTTGATACAACATAAACGTCCAGCTCTGGGTCTTTTGCCTTTATATGATGTTGTAAATCATTGAATTCAGTGATTTATTGGTGGAAAATAAGCAGTAAAAGTAGGAAAACAGTCAAGGTGCAGTTTCACTAACAGCCGCTGATGCACAAGATGACATTTCCTTATACTTCTGTCGTTACTTTCACACATTCAGGTTGGCACTTGCTGTAACATAAGACTCTAATCGACTGTGAAGTTTGGCTTTGCAATGTGCATTTAACATTTTAATTCTCTTCCAGTGAAAAGAATCCATGTGGGAGCATCCCAGTCCCTTAAATGTGAGATAAATCTGTACATAGCTCCATAGCTGTGTACATATCTCCTGTCTGCTTTTGACACCATCAGAATGGTAGTTTTCAGGTGGATTTGCAGTTAAATGATAGAACTAAAATGCTGGCTACCATATTTTGCAGTTTAGCACCTTAGAACAAAAAGGTAGCAAGTGTCCGTGGTGAAACTGAGTTGTAGATAAAGGCTGGGACGCAAAAGCTATTGATTCTTGGCTTTGGCCATTTATTAGAGAATAAGGTTATAATGATATCTTGGTGAAGATCAATATGCATTCACTTGAGAAGCTTTTGTTGGAAGATGAACAGCAACTGTTACAAATGCCTGTTTGATTATGGTTTGATGGGTGTCCCTACAGTGAGTTATGAATGAGGTCCGAACTACAGGATACCCAGTGTCCCTCAATTGGCAACTGCTGCTGCTGCTGCTGCATGCCTGTGGCCTACCAAGTGACCAAATGGCTGATGAAGTTAAGCTCTCCTGCTCTTCTTTGGGACAGAGCACAACACTAGCAGTAGTTTTCAAAAGAAATTATTTTGGCTGTGATTTTGAAATACATTGTTGGGTGTTTTTTGTCACTTGCACAGGCATGAATACTCTTGGCTACTATCTCCTGGTGAACTGAGAAGGGCTGGATCTAAAATAACATGTTCTCTTGCTCTACACTTTGAAAACTCATTTGATAATAAATGTTAAATCTCTGTAAACTGTAACATTTATTTTAAAATAACATTTTTTATTAATTACAGTTGGCAAGTCTTAGACTCCTGCTGATGGCAGGCTTGTTTGGACAACGGTTCTCACTCTCTCAAACCATCTGTTCCTCCTACTTGATCGTGTTGTTAAGTCATAATATTGAAATTTTGACATCAGTAATTTCCATAGCAACAGACTGTGATGTAATTGTACAGGGTGAAATTATCTTCTGACATTGATATCTGAAATAGTAAATATTAAAAAAATTAAACTACTGCCCTTTTGTTTAGCTATACTGCTCTTGAGGAAACTTGTTTTTAACTTGGATTAAAAAAAATAAATTGTTTTGTGGTTATACAGATAGATTTATAATGTAGAATTTGAGTGTTTTTATTTTCCTTCGGATAGCTTATACTCTTGGTAAAAGTGTTTCAAAAGAAAAAAATATTCCAAAGAGCTCTTATTTCAGATGCGATTTATTTAGGAATGAGTGAAGGATTTTAGTAGCTCTGTTCCTTCACCTGCTGCAAAGCCCAGGTCCCAGGCACTGGCAGTGCCTTTCTGTATTTTGGTGAGAGCATTTCCATAAGGGCCAGATCCCAGTGCAAACAATGATGTATTGCTGTTCTAATGACAATCTAGAAACATCACTGTACAAGATAGAAACAAAAGACAAAGTTGGATATTACTGGTGTGTGACGGATGAAACAAGCCCTGGATGTAGCTTTCTCCTGTAGCTCTTTTGGGAAAGTAAATCTGTCTTGTGTACGTAATCCATTGTGTTGTTGTTTTTAAATGTCAGTATGAATTAACTTCCTCCTTAAATGTCTTCCTTGTTAGGTTGTCTGTTGAGAGGTTTAGTGATATCAAAAGTAAGTAACTTTCCTGTTTCCATTTAAAGATTATCATACATATTTTTCTTCTTTCATGAGAGGAGATTTGGTTTCATTTTGGTTTTTTATAATGCATGAAGTCGCAGGACAATGCTGTGTATCAGCTTAAGATGCATGTGTCAAACAGGAGTCCCATTTTTCAAGAGGATGGATTAAATTTTAGATTATTGTTTTTGTTCCGTGCAAGTAGGAAGTTGCCAAATGCCTGTCCTCATACCTTGAGATTTTTTTATTTTCTGTCACAACCCTGACTTTGTGTTACATATGTTCTGCAGGACAATATTTGATGCAAAGAAGCTTCTGGAATTTGCTAAACTGGGATGCTATCTAGAGTATGACCTATTTGGGACAGAGTTTCTTCATTATCAGTTCCATCCTGATATTGACATGCCGAGCGACAATGAAAGAATTGCAAGGTACCTGCTTCCCTTCAGTTTAAGCTATAGCATTGCCATTGACAAATTAATATTATTGGCACTTGTTCTAAGAGCATCACAGCATAATTCTGCTCACTGTTCAAAATTGGAGTTTTTCATACTAGCACAACAACACTTACTTTTCTGCTGCCGTCATGTCTTTAAGGCAACATGTATAATTTCTTCTATCTGCAAAGGAAGATGTTAAATCATAGTGCTGTAAAAAGTTGCTTGAGAAGATCAAGAGCTTTTTAAACTTCATTCTCCATACTGATCCCATGCTGATTTGGTTGAATTTTATAAGTTACTGCGTATACATGTGTATACTGTAAAAAGGAAAGGCTGGAGATGGAGGATTTAGTTAGGGTTTGGCTTTTGTTTGAAGCACAGTATTATAAAGCTAGTGCTGCTTCTGAGTGTCATCTTAGCCTGCTACATTTTGGTATGAATGCACTAACCAATCAAAACTCACTGGTTGTCTTGCATGGATTTGATCCATGCTTCCATCCCAAAAACCAGACTTTTGTTCTGCCAAGCACTTAATCACCTCTTCTCCACCCTCTCCTTTTGCCCTTTCTCTCTCTTTAAGGATGAGATTCTTGTGTACTGAGAACTCCCATGCTCCTCACACTCACAATGTGAAAATATTTGCCCCACTGGCAGGATACCTTTTCCCTGCTTCTCATCAGCACATGCAGTCTCAGCTTAGCTGTGCAGCAAATCTGTTGTGCTGTGCTAACACAAGGTATTGCCACGGAGATGCGCTCCTTGCAGAAACTGAGACAGGTAGGATAGGCTGGGAATTGGCTTCTCACTCTGTCCAGAGGTGTGATCTTCCTGTGCTGTTTGTCCATGGCATTTGTGTGCAGGGCAGTAGCAGGTTTTTGAGGGCTGGGGTGCCATCCACCTGTGTCTTTTTTCCTTCCAGAGTCAGAAACAATTATTTTATTCTCTTTGATGAAAAAGATTTTATGATCCCTGATCATTAGTGAAGCAGCTTTCTAGCTGTCACTTGTACTTCAGATACTTCCCTGCCCTTCATTGTCAGATTAGCCTCATGGCTTTTCTTCTCCTTTTTCAGGCTGTTCTGTTCTTAAGAAGGTGCCGTGGTTACTATTACACTTTCTGCCAAGTGTTTGCTGCTGCTTTTCACACCAGAAATAATTTCTCTCTCTTAACAGGACTCTCAGTCTTGTGCTCAGTATTTTAAACTGCTGCAGTGAATCTGCAGTTCTCACATTTAGCATGGACAAAGTTGCTTCCGGCCCCTGTGCCTCCTTCCTTCTCAGCACATACAGAAGCACCCTGAGGAATATGTGTTGAGGAATGGACTATGCCTTGGTTAACAAGTGCTTGTTCAACTGTGGCAGAGTTTTCATTCCATCCATGATATTTGCTCAGCCACTGATGTCTCTTCTTAAAGGCTCTGGCATTTGAGTATTTCTTGCAGCAGGCTGTTCATAGGAAGAAAATAGGAAAGTTTGTCTTCTCATTGTATGGTGTGAATATGTGCTCTTCAGTCAGAAGTGCCCTTGAATGGATTTTGTTGGGTTTTTGATACATATGGACATATGATGGCAGTGTCAATTTCCCTGGGTTGTTAGGGGGTTTTTTTTGTCAAATAGAATGAGAAAGATAGAAATCAATTTGACCTTTAAATGTGTTGATTAAAATACTAAATGGGAAATATATGTTCCTGTCTTGTCTATTCAAAACGTAAACTTCTGTAGTCATGCCATATGTACCCAAACACAGTGGAGCTGTGTATCTACTTAGGCATTTTTGCTGCAATCTACTGCCAATGCAAGTAAAAAAAATGTTGTTTTTCAGGGATGGTTTTTCTTTGAGTCAGAAGCAAATAACTAAACTTACAGGAATGAGAAAAAAGCAGCAATGAATATGCAATATAAAGGACCATATGCCTTCCCAACCCATGAAATTAGTCCAAATATGAAAGGATTCTGAGAAGATGTTTGATTAGTGAGGAACTTAGCCCCTCTAATGTCATTATTCTCATTCTCTAGTTGGCTTGTGATCTTTCTGTGTTTTAGGCTGGAGAAGGTACTTGTGATGTTCTAATACTATGGTGTATGTAGTGCTGTGCACTATATGGCACTATGTGTTGTTTTTATGAAAACTGCTCATTTTTTACCAAGCTCTATCTTACTTCTTCCTGCAGCCCATATTGATTTGCTCCTGCTACATGTATCTCCTCATAATTAACTGTGGTAAAAACTGACAGGAAGGGCTTTCAGATAGAGTGTGGTTACTTATAAAACTAGTATTTGCTTTCTTACTCATCAAAACACACTCAGAAAGGCAAGAATTAGAATTTCACCATGCTGGGAAATGATGGAACTGGGTGCCTCCATGAGGAACAAGCACTTTCCAGGTCTGGTCTATCCATCTCTGCCACTTAATGCTGCAATCTACTGCCAAACTAAACTGAAGGTCAGTGAGAAACTCAACAGTCATGCAATACAGACACCTACCAAAAAAAAATGAGCTGAACAAGGTGTCACGAACCGGAAGGATTTGTCAGGATGTTAAAACACAGTTCACTTTCCTTATTGGAAACATTTGTTAGTGGAACCAAGGGCCCTGCACGTGGTGCTCGCCTCTCCAAGGAGCAGCCTCTGCAAGCTGAGTTGTGAGGTGGAATAACTGAATTACACCTCCTGCCACACACACAGATTTGGACTGACCGCAAATTTATAGTTTAACGAATTAAAACGGTTTATTAGGGAATTTAACACAATTTAGGGGAGGAAGGGTTCAGGAGAGACAGGGTGTTTGAAACACCAAATACTTATATGAATACACCTTATTATTTACACACCAAGATTAACTCTTATTATCTAAGAGGGGAAGGGGAAGGAGGGATATGCCCGACGCCTGTCCCCTGTAGGGTCACGGTTTGTGTGGAGGTGAGTCAGGGCAGGAACACCTTATGGAGGGGATGATACCAAAATGCAATCCCTTACTTTATTCCTGAGATGGTCTAGGTATTCATACATGAGGTGACTTCCCTGCAACCCGGTCTTAGAACCCACAGGTGGTGGGAAGAAGTCTCACCGCAGGTGGTTAGCAGCAGGCAGGTTCCACAGGTGAGCAGGGACCACAGGTGAGCAGGGATCCTCAAAGAGCAGGCAAACCCCCAAATGACAAGCAGCAGCAGGCTCAGTGTCCATCCAAAGAGCAGCAACAAGCAGCAGGCTGGCAGTTTCTTTATGAGTCTCAGGGACTCCCTCCTTCATCCCCGGGTGGCCAGTCTCTTGTTCCTGGGTCTTCTTTCCCTTCCTGCTGCCCCATCCCTGTGCCTGCTGTTTGCATCACTGTTGCAGTTTTCCCCCATTGCACCTGCCTGGGCTGGTTACTCCCTCATGGAGTCCAAGCTGTTGTTTTGTGGCAGAGGGGACAGGCAGACAGGAGAGGGTTTGAAGTTCCTGACAGAGCAGCCCGTTTAAATCAGTTATGACTGCTGAGCTAAAGGGCATGTTGTGTTCATGTGAGGAAAAGTCAGGTTCTTCACACAAGGGATGAAGATTTCCAGAGTGAAGTGTGGGACAGAAGGACTTGTAACAGACTGGTTACAAGGGAGGATTACTTCTTTGTTCAAGCTGACTTGTCATTTTGACAAGTCTGTTTAGCTGGGCTGCCACATTAACTCTCTTATTTCTTGGCATGTGCTACCACATTGCAATGCGTGTCTTACTTGTCTTGTTCCTTAATGAACATCTTTGCAATATGTTTGGATGATACATGTGGATGTTTCAAGGCCAAGTGCAAGGTCAGGACAATCCCAAGCACAAATACAGGTTGGGTGGAGAATGGACTGAAAACAGTCTGGAGGAGGATTGGAGGGTGATGGTGGATGAGGAGCTCAACGTGAGCTGGCAGCATGGCTGCATCAGAAGAAGCATGGCCAGCAGGTCAAGGGAGATGATTCTCCCCCTGTACTCAGCTCTCGTGAGACCCCACCTAGAGTACCATGTCCAGTTCTGGAGCCCCCAACATAAGAAGGATATGGACCTCATGGAGAAAGTCCAGAGGAGGGCTACGAAGGATCTGAGGGCTAGAGCACCTTTTCTATGAAAACAGGCTGAGAGAGTTGGGGCTGTCCAGCCTGGAAAGAGAAGACTTAGGGAGGACCTCATAGTGGCCTTCCAGTACCTGAAGGGGCTACAGGAAAGCTTTTTTTGAAGGGCTTGTAGTGAAAGAACTAGGGGTAATGGATCAGAACTGGACAAGGGTAGATGTAGATTAGACATGAGGAAGAAATTACTTAGTGTGAGGGTAGTGAGAGACTGGCACAGGTTGCCCAAGGAAGTTACGGAAGCCCCATCCCTGGAAGTGTTCAAGGGCAGATTGGATGGGTCTCTGAGCAATCTGGTCTAGTGGGAGGTGTCACTGCTCATGCAGGGGGGTTGGAAATAGACAATCTTTAAGGTCCCTTTGAGTATAAACCGTTCTATGATTCTGTGATATGGTAACTGTCTGTATGGAATATGATGCTGAAAACTTAAAATTTTATTAACCTGGTTTGCTAGTGGGAATTGACAAAAGATGTGAAAGTATTCGTGTACATAAGACAGGCTTCAGTCACAGAGTCTGGTCCATAACTAATGTAATGGGACTAGCTTTGAGACAGTTGCAGGAGCTAACCCCATGGATCAGTCACGCTGAGAAGGAGTGTATGTAGGAAATCATCACTTACGTTTTTAAAACCTGTGTCCCTTGCTTGGTGATGCTGAAGATCTTTTAACTCCTCCAAGGACTTAATGGGACTGGGAATGCAAAATCATGTGCCAGCTGGAAAGAGTTTTCCTTGTCCACTTTGCGAAGTGTGGTGGTGTGTATTCGGAGGTGGTGTTTTTCATTCAAGAAAATAAATAGTTCCATTTCAATTAAATATATGGAATATGTCTTCTGAGTACCTAAAAATAATTATTTGCAGTTATAATACAGTCCAGCAGTAATGTAAATCATGTAAACCCTGCTCAGTTTTGTGCTGCTGCAGAGTAAGAACCTTTCACTGACAGGTTGCTTTTTACTTTTGCAGGGTTCGTATGCTGATCGATGAAGGCTACGAAGACAGAATTCTGATGGCTCATGATGTGCACACTAAGAATAGGTTGATGAAATATGGAGGTCACGGATATTCACATATCCTTAAAAATATAGTTCCTAAAATGCTAATTAGAGGCATAGCCCAAGATAAAATTGATAAAATACTCCTAGCAAATCCAAAGCGATGGTTGACTTTTAAGCAGGATTCATAGTAAGTACTCCTATTTTATAGGAAAGGTTGACAAAATGCAGAGTTGTTTCTGGAGAACAATAATTTTAAAACTTGGTTATTTTCAGAGAAACTGGAAGTTATTAATTAGTTGTGGACAGACTGATTATTACTTTTATTTTTAATTAGAACAACAAAATTATGTATTATCTCTGCCTTTTCTCCCTTCTAAGTATTGTTAATTAATGATTTACTGGATATAAGCCTATCTGGAAACTTTTCAAATGAAATTTTTAAATAATTGTTTCTAGAGAGTAATCTAACACTATTATTAAAAGTCACACAACAGTATTTTTGAAGATGCATCATCTGGACGTTGAAGGAAATAATGGTTTTCAGTGAAATTCCCCTTCACCAGGGGATTATTTTAATTCTTGTAATATTTGCAGTCTTCTGATTATCCTTACATTCTTGAAATAATGCTTGATAAAAGGTCTGGGACTTTAATTAGTTTCCATAGACAACAGAAGGCCAAAGTAATTTCAAATAATTACTGAAAGATTGTTTCTTTCTAGTTTAAAGATTTACTTACTTGTATCTGAAAATGTAAAAAATATTTGGAAAAATATGTATTTTGAATAAAGCAAACTGATGATCTCTTAAATATGTGCAGTATTATTATGGATGTGTTTTTTTAATCACATTTTTTATCCTGAACCTTTGGAATCTCATAGCAATCCTGTGAAACTTCATGCAGACCACCTTCTTTTTGTAAGAATGCAACACCAAAAGTCAGAATGTATTACATAATACAGTTTTAATGAGTTGCAATAGTTATAACAAAGGTTGTGATAGAAGTCTTTACAAATCGGTATATCAAGATATGATGAAAATTATTACCTTATATGTGGGTTTTTTTAACATTGTGTTCTTTGCTCTTGTCTAACTTTAACCAGGGCAGGTGATTTATCAAAAAAAATGGTCTTAGCCAGTAGCAGTGGTAGCCTGATAACAGCTTCTTCAGATTTGACCGTACACATCTTGCAGTATTGAGCTTTTCCTATAAATACCTTAGTAAATATGCATTACTAGTTGGAAATGACCTCTGGCTTGATACTTCACTGTTTTGATCCTACACGGAAAATCTCTAGCCACCCTGCTGTTGGGAGTGTACTAACCAATAAAAGCAACAGTGCAGTGAACAGACATGAAGTCAGTTACACATCTGTTATTAAATGTATGAAAATACATTACCTTAAAGAAAAAAAAAAACAACACAGAAGTAATCACTACCAGTGTGCAGATATAGGAGGGCACTTCATAAAGTAAAAACTAACCATTCTGCTGAGATAATACACAAACAACTGGCAGCAAAATGTCCCTTTATAAATCCCAGATGAATTAGACTGGTGATCCTCTCAGTCAGCCTAGACTAAAAAAAAAAAAACAACACAGAAGTAATCACTACCAGTGTGCAGATATAGGAGGGCACTTCATAAAGTAAAAACATTAACCATTCTGCTGAGATAATACACAAACAACTGGCAGCAAAATGTCCCTTTATAAATCCCAGATGAATTAGACTGGTGATCCTCTCAGTCAGCCTAGACTAGGCGTTTATTTTGCATTGGACAGCTCAAACAGAAAGAGGAAGAGTAGCACGTTCTGGTGAATAAAAGCTTTGCTAATTTGAAAATGAGACTTTTTTAAAAGAGATTCGTAAAATCTTCATCAGACTTTTACTGAGCAGCCAGCACTGAAGAGCTTTTTTGTCACAGTGGCAGACACTTCCAACAGTTTAGTGCAGATAAATCTGAGTTTGTACCCACAGTATATTAGACAAGCTTGCTTGTGGCAAATTACATGAAGTAGAAATGCTAGGGGTAGCCTCTATTACTCTTTAATGATTTACAGAAATGGTAGCAACTATGCTTAGGAGATGGTCAGTTACTAACATTTGTGTTTGGAGTTAAATCTCTGAGTTTTAACCTGAGAGAAATAGCCTCCCCTCCCAAAACCAAAACAAATCAGTTTTCTGAATAAAAATATTCTGAGGACGTTACTGGTATGACTGACTTTAAAGCATTTTTATAACTATGTAACTCATAATACCTGTCTTTAGTTTAATTCTCCAAGCCATTAATTCTTTATATGGACTAAACTTCTTTGAGACTTTATATATATGTATTTATATATATGAATGAGAAAAATAGGTTTTAATACACACTTTTTTTGCATGTAAATATCTGCTTCTTTCTTTGCATATGTGTTACAATTTTTGGTAATATGCTTATCTGTGTCCATTTCATAGGCACACCTTACTACAAACTGGTCACCATCTACCATGGAAAAGGTCTGTGTGACAACATTGTCTCACGTGTCGGCTCTCCTACACTTCCTTTGTGGGAGTAATCCCACTAACTGAAGTGAGACAAGACACTTAAATAAAAGTTTTGACCCATTACATTTCTATGAAATGCTAATTTAAAATCTGAAGTATGTTAAGTCATAACTATTAAAAATAGTGCCCAAGTACAGACTAAGTGCTAAAAGGCTAATGAAGGCTAACTGCTGCAAAGAAAACACTCTACCTTAGTCTGAGGATGTGGATGCTAGTCTTGCTAAATATTTACATAACTAACCATCAAGAATGGGCCTAAATATTGTCTAAATATATATTTACACTTGTTTACAAATTAAAAGCCAAATTCTTTTTCTGCTAACGTCAGTGGGAGCTTTGCCATTGGCTTTGATGGAATGAGGGCTTTGATCCAATAGAATAGTTTGTCAACTGTTGTATTTTCCAGGACAAAAAAAAAGTATTTCTTCTATCCTTTTTCTTTTAGAACACAGGTAAAGGGAAGACAAAATTTTAAACAACTACACTGGATTGATTTTTTGTTAAAAGTCTAATGTAAACCTACAAAGCAGGAACATTGAGTTAAGGCTTGAAGCTGATTGGTTTCTAGTCTTAAGTGGAAGGGTAAGAAAAGTACAAGGCAAAGAATTCCTTTGGAGAGAAAGTGTATTTTGATTACTTCTTCCTTTTATTGTAAAAACATTCCTCCCCACACTATGAGTGGACTCCAAGCATCATTGTTAGCAAGTAAGTCACAAGAACCAAAGCTGAAGTATGGATAAAGCAGCAAGATCATAATACATCAAAGTATCATATACACTGAAGAAATAACTCAGCATCCTTAGGTGTGATATTTTTTTCTCTATAAAAATTTCATCTATGAAGGACTTTATTCACATGGACACTAACAATGAGGAAGTATTTGCTTTGGCGGTAGTGGATCACACATCTGTTTAACTTGCTTTGTAATTTTTTAACATAAGGTTTCTCTGTGTTGCACAGATGTGAATCAGGTAGCATTGGACTTTTTTCCCCACTGCTGAAGTGCTCGGTGGTCGCTCTCTGCAGGGGTGCTTGTTTCACTGACTTCTGCCACGCAAATCCATTGCTTAGAAGAGCTAGCTTCGTTTTTGGACTGGTTTGGTGGGTCTCTTTACTCATTATCAGTCAGCATAAATAATAAATCCAGAAAATGTGCTGTATTTGTTGTTGTTTCCTCCGTGTGCTTTTCCTCCATCTAATTTAATGTAAACTTCATCTCCTGGCTCCAAATGAAGAACCACGCTGTTACTGGCATAGTCGTAGTTCTGATCAGCATCCTGAGCAATTGCACTAGCTCGAACCTACATAAAATATATAAGGAGTGGTTAAGAAAACTCAGGTAATTTTTCCTGCATGGTGAAATGAAAGCACACCCTCAACATTCTACTCAGAATCTGTAAGCTGCCACTTTGAATGTCTGGCAACATATATTGTGCATTTTTTCTGATGGTTGTTGCTTTTCTCCTGCAATACAACATCTGAAACTAAAACAATGACCTGTTTTCTCAGTTACCTGATTAATACGCAACTGTTTGCACTCCTGTGAATGTCTGGAGCCTTTTAAAATCTATGCATAATAACAGCGGGAGTTCAGAGAACTGAACCTGGATACGTGCCAGTTCCACAGGGGTGCAACTTCTATGTCAGAGGAACAACTGACTGACACGAGCGTGCATGCAGAGTGAGGCCCTGCTGATACCAGGCTGGACTTCTTCCAGACGTGATTTATTGTCATACTACTAATAGGATGGTGCAACAAAAAGAATACAAAAAGTACACACCTACCCACATACATGTACATGCCAATGCACACAAGCAGGTAAGGATCCTCCTCGGGGTTTGGAAAAACTGTTACTGCCACATTTCAGTATGCAAACATTTAACTTCTCTGTGCTGTAAGAGACGCACATTGAAAAATCCACAGGCAAGTTGCTATGTGCTTCATGATGTTTTGGAGTTTACAAGTAATTTTTCCATTTGCAGCTTTCACTTAAATATATTATTTTTCTGATTTCTCCCTTGCTATTCCACTGCTGATTAAATCTACATTACTAGCAAGCTGGAAGTAATCTGTAATTTCAAGATTTATGTTGGTTCCCAGCAATGAACAGTTTGGCATTGCAAGTCTCCAAATCATTTATATATAATTTGACCCTGTTTGGTAAAATATTTAAACTTAGTTGTATGTGATTTATTTCAGTGCAACACATCATCTGCTTGTTGCTTTGCTCTAGCTTAGTTACAGAGCAGCAGGTGATTTAGTGGTGTTCCAAACCTGAACTAAGTAATAATGCATGACTCGGCGTAATATATGTGGGATTTTATCTGTTCAGAATTGAAAATAGAGGCTGTAAGTCACAATTTTCCATGGATTTCCATTTTCCTTTCAAATTTTAAATGATACATTTCCAAATTAAATTTTCATGTGGTATGATTTCACATTAATATTGAGATGTTAAAAAGAAGGGGGTTCTTTTACCATGCAAGATCTTATGGCATTATGCAGCTTGAAAATCACAGTAGGTGGAAATTCTTTGTACATCCTGGAAGAGGGAGAAAGGCTTAAAAGGCTTGCAGTGGTGTGACAGGCTACAAATTTAAACTGATACATGGTATTATGATAAACACCAAGTATTTAATGACTTCTTCATCTTGAATTGCCTGGTACTGTTTACAAAGACAATCTATTTTGCTAGTGTTTAAGGAATAACTTCTAAGCACTGAGTGTTTCCTCTGGATTAATGACTGACAGGGTGGAGTTGAAGGCTCTGGGCTATTAACCCTGCAAATACTCTCCAAAGAAAATAAGATGAGATTATTGTTGGTAGGGTAAATGGAAAGAAGTTAAAAGCATATAGATGAGGCAGAAAAACTTCCATAGAGAACTAGTATCTTACATACTGGCAAACAAAATGGCTTAAATTACTTTCCAGTTCTTCCATTTGTATAATGAAGAAATGGTACTTCATGGATTTGTTCAAAATTCAAATTTTATTAGTGACTACCCTAAGGGAGTCAGGACCTGGACACTGGCCTCAACAGCAATGGAGATTTCATTTTTTAAGATTCTACATCGTATGTACTGGAGGAAGAAGAAAAGATTCAGGGTATCGAAAGGTTAGAAGCCAAAGTGTAGATCCTGCAGGCCTAGGTAGAGCAGCAAATGTCTTGTAAAATCCAGTGTGCTATTCTTGGGAGGTTTTGCCCCCTTGTTTGGTCAGCCAGAGCAATTTCTTTTTAAAGCCTGGGAGAACAGTCTGAAAGAAATTCTCAGTGTACTGCTGCAAGAGAGAGTACATGGATCTCAAAATTAAACCATTAACAGACTATGCATTGTCCTAAGTTGCATGGCTGCTCCCCTCATGAAGTCAGGCTCTCAGGTTGCCCACACCTGCTGGCTAAGTTGTCTGATCTCAGCAGTTCCCTGTTCAAGCTTTAGCACCATTAAATAAAGCCATGTGTTAACAGTGGAGACCTTGAAATTTCCTCTATGCATTGCTTAGGAATATTTTTTTTTTCTGTAAGCCACAGTCTTTCCAACAGTTTAGGTTTTTGTATTGTTAGAAAACACTGTATTTGTAATGTTTTCTTTGCCAGACTCCATTTAAAGACTCACTTCCAAAATTTCTGAGCCTTCTTACAAATGATATGTGAAGTTAACCACTGTGACATCACATCAGCATTTAGTGTTTCAAGTATAAATCACAATCAAAAAGAGACACTGCTGCATTAGAACTGTGCATCGATTGTAAATAGTTGGTATGCAAATATTTTCCTAAATACTTATCTTTCCATAGATATATACAAATCTATACACAGAACCCTTGTCCTCTTTTTTTTCTTTGAATGACTGCAAGTTTAATTTGTCTTATGTCTGGTACTTACATTTGGGAACGGCCAGAATTCAGGCTCAATTTAATATTTATAACTGTGACTTCTTTAAAAAAAGTACTGGGACAAATTTATTTTTCAGGGTTGGGAAAAGAAACACTTCAAAACATTATAAATACGGTTCCAAAATGGATTAATGTATTAACTGCAAGTAAAATGGTGTTCTCGTGTAGACAACGTTGCCTTTGTATGAAAAAATCAGTGACTGTATCACAACGGGCTTTGGTTTATCGGCTGAGATGGCATTTATGGTAGACATTTTCTAATTTAATTAATTGCTGCTGATGCCGTCATTATGCTCTTTTCACAGTACTACAGAGGAGCCATAAACAAAAGGTTAAGTGGCATATCGGGCTAATTTACCGCGTGCGCGGGGCCGCGGCGGGGATGCCCGCGCTGGGGGAGCAGACCCGCCAACGAACG